>NC_053023.1:680688048-680945130 GCF_003073215.2 Triticum urartu | reverse complement strand
GGGGGGGGGGGGGGGGGGGGGGGGGGGGGGGGGGGGGGGCGGGGCGTTCCGGCGAGATGGAGGATAGCGAGGTCCGGCGATGGAATGCTCCGGGCGACGAGCGAGGGCGTCGCGGCGACCTCCTCCTCCGTTCCCGATCCAATCGGGGAGAGAGGAGATATTTTCGTGGGGGGAGTGGGGTGTCGGTGGAGAGTGGGGGGAGTGGGGAACGGTTCATGGGTGCGGGGTGGGCCGGCCGGTTGGGCCGGTAGAGGCTAGCTGGGCCTGTTGGCCCAATTGGCCAAGGGGTCTTCTTTTGTTTTTTTTGTTTTCTTATTTTTCCTTTTTTGTTTTAGTTAGTTTAGGTCATTTAGGTATTTTGTAAAATTATGTTTGCTGCACCATAATTACCCTTGTAATATTTGGCAACCACCGAACATTTTTGTTTCAAATTTTTGGAAACTTTTATTGTCGACATTAATTTTAAAGTTGAATTTGACGCGGTTGAACTAACGGACGTTTAGCAACAGTAATCGGGATGACGTGGCATGATTGGCGTGGGATTACTGTAGCAAGATTATCCGGGCGTTACAAATCTCCTCCACCACAAGAAATCTTGTCCTGAGATTTAGGAGGTAGAAGGAAATAGTGCAGGGTATTCATCGCGAAGACGATCCTCGTGTTCCCAGGTTGCTTCGTCTTCAGAGTGATTCGACCACTGGACCTTGAGGAACTTGATCGCCTTCTGACGTGTGCGGCGTTCAGCTTGGTCGAGAATGCGGACCAAATGCTCTTTATAGGAGAGGTCCTATTGCAATTCGAGCACTTCATGGTCCACTGCTCGGATTGGGCCTTAAAGCAGCGTCGAAGTTGTGACACGTGGAACACATCGTGAACCTGAGAAAGGTTCGGTGGAAGCTCCAGTTGATATGCCACTTTTCCACTCCTCTCAATAATAGTGAAAGGACCAATATAGCGGGGAGCTAGCTTTCCCTTGATCCCAAAGCGGTGAGCACCCTTCATTGGTGTAACTCGTAGATAAGCCTTTTCGCCAGGTTGATAGACCATGTCTTGGTGATGACGGTCATACTAACTTTTCTGACGTGACTAAGCAGTCTTGAGATTCTCGCGAATAATGCGAACTTGTTCTTCGGCCTGTTGGATAATATCCGGACAGAAGAGTGGACATTCACCAGTTTTTGACATCTTGCACGCTGAGCTTTGCCATGTGCTTCTTGAACTGAGCTTTCTCATAGTCGATCTTTTGCTTCAGTTCAACGGTGCGCTGAGCTAGAGCTAGCTCAGAAGCAATGGCGCCAGTGAAAGAGACGCTGAGGCCAATTGGAAGTTGCAGATCGTCAAAGCTGAGATTGGGGGTTTCAAACCACTCATCAATGAAGTTGTGGATGATTGCCACGTCAAAGAGAGGCAAATCATTGAAGATTTCTGCTTCTTCCTTGCTCTTAATCAGTTGCTCAAGAGCGTCATCTGCAAGATCTTCATCACTGGACAGATCAATGTGTTCGTCTCGCAGAATGGTAGCAGGGGTCAATGCCTGATCAGTATTCGTTTTCATCTCCGTCTTCTTGGAGATACGTGATAGATCTTCAGACTACACACTGTATTCAGGAGGTCTAGTAGCCAGTGGCTTCGCACGTGAAGCTTTTGGAGGAGCAGCTAACTTTGAAGCTTTAGCCTTCTTTTGCTTCTGCGGCTTTGGAGTAGGAGCTGGGGCTTCATCAGTGTCGGCATCATCATCAGAATGATCCACTTTGGCACCTTGAACAGAAATATGAGTGATAAGGCCATCAAGGTTGTAGAAAGGTCCAACGATATTGGGTTCACCATCGCGTGTGCGATCAGCCCGAGGAGCAGAAGGACCAGGGTTGAAGTCTAGTCCCAATGACTTCTTGTTTTCCTTGGCCGATGCCTTTGCGTGCTGGAAGTTGCACTTGAAGAGATTATAGTCACGACACCAGAGCAGTGATGATGGGTCCGCATTTTCAGGCTGTGGTCCACGGGCCATACAGGGATAGAAACCCTGAGCAATAGCTTCAGCTCTGGTCTTGGGTGGAAGGCTTCGGAAGAGAATGTCACCCCAAGGACTCTTGATGGCATTCTTCTCAGCATACTCCTGGGTCACAAACTTAAATTTAAACCATTGTTCGACCCAATATCTTCGAATCCATTGGATTCATGTCTTGCGCTGATTGTAATCCTCTTCTGGATCTGTCTTGTACAGCTCTGAGAGGTCATCAAGCAGATCTCTTGATGTTCCCCCTCGACGCTGTCTGCCACCCTTCCTTGCTGATTTCTCTGTAGCCATGAACTTCAAACTGAATGGCTTCAACAAGTTCAGAGGCTTCAAAGGCTTCCGCTTGCTGGTCAAACAGGAACTGGCTTCGGGATAGTTAATGTGATCCTGTAAGAATTCTGCAAACGAATGTAGACTATGAGAACCAAGGGATTCTCCCACGGACATGTACCTGTGACAGCATTAGAGATGCGAGGGAAGGGGAGAAGTCATATGCATTCTCAGAAGATTTTGAAGATAAATCAGTTTGAAGACATTGACCTCATGGTGCGAAGACATTCACTTATGTGTTTGAAGTTGGTTCCAAATTTGTACGAATCCAGGAATAGGTACAAGTGAGGAATCTAACTCATTATGAAGCTTAAGTGAATATACTAGGCATTATATGAGATGCAGACATGATAGATCTAACATTGAGTAGGCAGAAACCACTTTCGGTAAACATGATGAATCTTTTAGGATCAAAAAGATGGTAAAAAGAGAGTTTTATTTACCACACGATGAACTGGTAGATGGGAAGAGTAGGAGATCAAGCAGTTCAATCCATCATGCCCTAACTTGGCGATGGAGGACACCTACGGCGGCGGCGGAGAGGACGATGACCGCGGCCGACGTGAGGACGGCGTCGGTGAAGTCGCGGCAGCTAAGCGCTTCGTCTCCAGCGTCGTCGAGAGCTAGCGGTGGCGCTAGGGTTTTGACGAGGTGGAGAGGTGGAAGAAGGTTTTCTTGACCGCAGGGGACATGTATTTATAAGGAAGTATGCGGCACAGTGTAATTATGCAGGTGCCCCTAGCGGTTCACATCTGAGGGACACGTGGCAAACATGCAACATACTCGGAGTTGTCCCACGTTCTCATGCCCGCCTGAACTGTCGGATGGTCGTTCCGGCTTCTCCGGATTTCAGGCAATAAGGATAGAGCATTTAAAACAGACTTAATGTTTGTCTCTGTATCTTCTGCTGACAAGGACGCGGAGAAGACATTCGACAGTTTCAATAGAATGCATATGATTTGGACTGATAGAGTTTGAGATATAAAGCGTGGAGAGATTAGGGTCCGATCACATTCACTTAGTTCAAAAGATTCAACAAGGAAAACGTAGCCATAAGTGAATGCTGTAGAGGACAGAACACTAATATGTATATAGAAGACAATCAAATCAACATAGTGAAGATAATCATGAAGACAAGTTGAAATTGAAGACAAACCAAATGTGAAGACATAGCAAATGTAACGCCATGAGTAAAACACTTCAAACAGAAGAATTTGGTGGTGGCGTTACCCACCGTATAGGAAGTATTAGACCCAGACATGGCGCACAATTATCATGTTGCTCCAAAGTCAAATTCCTTGTTAATGTATTCACACTCGGAATGGAAGTCTTCATTGATTGAAGATATACTTTACTTCATGTGTTGCACATCTATGTCATCAACATGCTTAAGTGTTAGGACATGTGCCTGATCATAGGACATTTGAGGATTCCAAGATATTTAGCTCACACCGTAACTTGCAAAACCTCTTCTCATCCAAGGGCTTGGTGAAGATATCTGCCAATTGCTCTTCAGTGTTGACGTGTATGATATCAATATCTTCCTTCATAACATGATCTTTGAGAAAGTGATGACGAATTTCAATGTGCTTTGTCTTCGAGTGCTGAACTGGGTTGTTGGAAATCTTGATGGCGCTTTCGTTGTCGCAGTAGAGTGGCACTTGCTTCAGATGAATGTCATAGTCTTTGAGTGTTTGCTTCATCCATAGAAGCTGAGCGCAGCAAGATCCAGCAGCAATGTATTCAGATTCAGCAGTGGAGAGAGATACACAGTTCTGCTTCTTTGAAGACCAACATACAAGTGATCGTCCCAGAAAATAACATGTGCCTGATGTAGACTTGCGATCCACCTTGTCACCAGCATAATCAGCATCCGAGAATCCAACTAGATCAAACTCTGAGCCCTTTGGATACCATAATCCTAGTGTTGGGGTGTGAGCCAAATATCTGAGAATTCGCTTCACAGCTAAGTGATGCGATTCCTTTGGTGCCGCTTGGAACCAGGCACACATGCAAACACTAAGAATGATATCTGGCCTAGATGCACATAAATAAAACAAGGAACCAATCATGGAGCGGTATACCTTTTGATCGAACTCTTTACCATTGTTGTCGGGACCCAAATGATGTTTGGCTGGCATTGGCGTCGTGAAGCCTTTGCAATCTTGCATCCCAAATTTCTTCAGGCAATCTTTGAGGTATTTCTCTTGATATATAAAGATGCCATTGCGTTGCTGACGTATTTGAAGACCAAGGAAGAACTTCAGCTCACCTATCATGGACATCTGATATTGCTCTTGCATCATATATCCAAACTCGTCATTGTATTTCTGATTGGTGCAGCCGAAGATAATGTCATCCACATATATTTGGCACACAAACAGTTCACCATCATATGTCTTCGTGAAGAGAGTGGGGTCGAGGGAACCAGGTTTGAAGCCTTTGCTCTTCAGGAAGTCTTTGAGTGTGTCATACCAAGCCCGAGGGGCTTGTTTGAGGCCATACAGTGCCTTGTTGAGCTTGTACACCATGTCAGGATGTTTTGGATCTTCAAAGCCAGGCGGTTGTGCAACATACACTTCTTCTTCAATCTTGCCATTGAGAAAAGCACTCTTCACATCCATTTGATACAGAAAAATGTTATGATGATTTGCATAGGCAAGCAGTATGTGTATGGCTTCAAGCCTAGCCACAGGAGCAAATGTTTCATCGAAGTCAATCCCTTCAACTTGAGTGTATCCTTGAGCAACGAGACGAGCTTTGTTTCTGACAACTTGACCATGCTCATCTTGCTTGTTGCGATATATCCATTTAGTGCCTATTATATTGTGCTTATGAGGATCAGGACGCTTAACCAGTTCCCATACATTATTCAGCTCAAACTGTAGAAGCTCTTCTTGCATAGCTTGAATCCATTCAGGTTCCATGAAGGCTTCATCCACTTTCTTGGATTCAGATATTGAGACGAATGCGAAGTGCCCACAGAAATTTTCTAGCTGTGTTGCCCTTGAACGAGTGAGTGGACCTGGTGCATTGATGCTATCAATTATTCTCTCAATCTGTACTTCATTTGCAACACGAGGATGTACAGGACGAAGATTTTGCTCTTGCTGATCATTGTCATCGTTAGAAGGATTGTCTTCAGGCTGAGCATTGTCTTCAGGTTGATCAGGTGCGGAGATGATAAGTTCCTCTTCAGGCTGAGCTTCAGATGGTATGATTTCTCCAGTTCCCATAAGTTTGATTGATTCACTGGATGGAACTTCATCTAGCACATTTGGCAGGTGCTCTCTTTGCGAGTCGTTAGTCTCATCAAACCGCACATCCACAGTTTCAACCACTTTATAGTGAAAGAGGTTGAAGACTCTGTAGGAGTGCGAATCCTTTCCATATCCAAGCATAAAACCTTCATGTGCTTTCGGTGAAAATTTTGAAGTGTGATGTGGATCCTTGATCCAACACCTGGCACCAAATACTCTGAAGTAACTGACATTTGACTTCTTGCCAGTAAGGAGCTCATAGGATGTCTTGTTGAGAAGCTTGTGAAGATAAACACGGTTGATGATATGGCATGCAGTATCAATGGCTTCAGGCTAGAATTTTCTTGGAGTCTTGTATTCATCAAGCATCGTCCAGGCCATCTCAATAAGTGTTCTGTTCTTGCGTTCCACGACGCCATTCTGCTGCGGCGTGTACGGAGCTGAGAATTCATGTGTGATGCCCAAAGTATCAAGATACGTATCTAGGCCAGTGTTCTTGAATTCACTGCCATTGTCACTTCTGATGTGCTTTATCTTGACGCCATAGTTGTTCATGGCTCGATTGGCGAAGCGTCTGAAGACATCCTGCACTTCAGTCTTGTAGAGGATTATATGCACCCAAGTAAATCATGAATAATCATCAACAATGACAAAGCCATAGAGACAAGCAGTAGTAGTAAGAGTTGAGTAATGAGTGGGACCGAAAAGGTCCATGTGGAGCAGTTCGAAGGGTTGAGTCGTTGTCATGATTGTCTTCGAGGGATGCTTGGCCCTCGTCATCTTTCCTGCTTCACAGGAACCACATAAGTGATCCTTCTTGAACTTGACGCCCTCGATGCCTATGACATGCTTCTTTCTTGCAAGAGTGTGCAAGTTCCTCATGCCAGCATGCCCTAGCCTCCGATGCCAGAGCCAGCATTCTGAAGCTTTTGCTAGAAGACATACGACAAGTTGTGGTCCTGCTGAGAAATCTACCACGTACAAATCATCTTTCCGATACCCTTCAAAAACTAGAGACTTGTTAGATTCCATTAGAACAAGGCAACGATATTTTCCAAACATCACAATCATGTTTAAATCGCAAAGCATTGAGACAGACATTAAGTTGAAACCAAGGGATTCAACAAGCATGACTTTATCCATGTGTTGATCCCTTGAGATTGCAACTCTACCTAGACCCAATACCTTGCTTTTACTAGTGTCAGCAAATGTGATGTGACTTTTGTCAGATGGACGTAAGGTTGAGTCCATGAGAAGACTTTGCTTGCCAGTCATGTGATTAGTACACCCACTATCAATAATCCATTCTGAAGCAGCTGGTGTCGTACCCTACAGTGTAGTTAGGGGGATAGGCTTCACGAAGAGAATTGTGAAGCATAAACATTTGACGAGCAAGTGGATTATGAAAGCTTAGATCGAGGTTAGGACTGATAGGGCAAGTAGCAAGCGACTCAGGAACAAAATACATAATAAGACCATTCGGGCATTTGATCTTGCGCCCTACAAGATGTTTAAGGTCCCCAGCAATAGCTTCAGACGAATTTGATTGTCGGCTGGAGACCTTTCCCTGCAAAAAGAGAGTTAAGCTTTCTTAGCCACCAACATCTTCAAGGGTGGCATCGAAGCAATGAGTCTAAGTGCAGCATCTGAGAATTTTGGCTTTGGAGCCCTAGCAAAAAGTCTTGCAGGTGGACAATAGTACTCATAAGAATAAGCAGAGTAGCTCTTGGTCTTATGAACATGGCGGTTTGATGAAACGCGCTCATATTCATAGGCCTGAGTATGGCTTCCCTGCAAAACATTTGCATTAGTGCGACTCAGGTGAGTCCTTTGTCTGTATGAAGCTTTTGGACCATATGAAGCCTGTGGTCTGGGGTTTGTCTTCTTCACTTGTGGTGTCATGATGACATTCACAGGAAGATTCTCTAGCAACCTTTTCGGCACCTAGACTTTCTTCACAGGTGGCCCATTCCTGTAGTTAGTACCAATATACCTGGCAAACACTTCACCATTCTGATTCTTAAACAGTTTATAGTTTGCATCAAAGGATTCATCAATAACAATGGGATTAGCACAAGTGAAGCCAGATAGGGTGGATGGATCCACTGAAGGTTCCTTTGCAGCAACCCATGTGGTTTTGGGGTACTGCTCAGGTTTCTAGTAAGAGCCATCATCATTCATTTTCCTTTCGAACCCAACACCCTCTTTCCTAGGGTTTCGGTTCATGATCTGCCTTTTGAGGACATCACATAGTGTCTGATGCCCTTTGAGACTTTTGAAAATCCCTGTTTCAAGCAATGTCTTCAACCTAGCATTCTCATCAGCAATAGCAGTGGCATCCTCAGCAGAGGGGTTAGTTATCACATCAGGAGTTGAAGATATTGCAATAGTAGTAGCAGTAGTAGAACATTCAGCAACAGAAGTAGCGTTATCATGCTCAATGCATTTAAGACATGGTGGTTCAAATCCTTCCTGAGCGGAACTGATCTGTTTGGCGCGAAGTGACTCGTTTTCCTTTTGAAGATCTTCATGAGCCGCTCTCAATTTCTCAAGATCTTGCTTCCTTTGAAGATAATCATAGGAAAGCTTTTCATGAGTTGTTGAGAGCGTTTCATGACGACTTTCAAGTTCCTCATACTTAACATGAAGATTTTTTATGTCTTCAATTAAGGACTGAGATCGAGCCATTTCAGCGTCTAACAGGTCATCGCTTTTGTCTAATAGTTTTTGAATATGTTTCATAGCTTTCTGTTGTTCAGTTGCAATTTTTGCAAGTGTTTTGTAGCTGGGTTTGGAACCTCAATCAGAGTCATCTTCACTTGATGTTTGATAGTGAGTGGCGCGTGAGTTTACCTTGGCACCGCGTGCCATGAAGCAGTAGGTGGGAGTGGAGTTGTCCTTGTCATTAGCATCGGTGTTGGTGATGGAGTCATTGTCTTCAGTGTTGAAGATGGACTTGGGAACGTAGGCTGTAGCCAGACTTGCAATGCCAGAATCAGACTCCTCCTCATACTCCACCTCCGCCTCCTCAGAAGCGGACTCCTCCTCTGAATCCATTTCCTTGCCAACAAACGCACGAGCCTTGCCAGATGAGCTCTTCTTGTGTGATGAAGACTTTGTGGAAGACTTGGAAGAAGACTTTGAGTATTTCTTCTTCTTCTTGTCGTTAGAATCATACTCCTTGCTCTTCTTTTTCTTCTTGTTCTCATTGTCCCATTGCAGACACTCAGAGATGTAGTGGCCAGGTTTCTTGCACTTGTGACATGTTCTCTTCTTGTAGTCATGAGCAGAAGCTTCATCATTCCTTGAGCTTGATCGTGAAGACTTTCTGAAGCCTTTCTTCTTGGTGAATTTTTGGAACTTCTTCACAAGCATAACAAGATCCTTTCCAATGTCTTCAGGATCATCAGAACTACTGTCAGATTCTTCTTCAGATGAGGAGACAGATTTTGCCTTCAAGGCACGAGTTCGCCCATAGTTGGGACCATAGATGTCTCTTTTCTCAGAAAGCTGAAACTGATGTGTGTTGAGCCTCTTAAGTATGTCAGACGGATCGAGTGTCTTGAAGTCAGGACATTCTTGAATCATCAGGGCTAGGGTGTCAAATGAGCTGTCAAGTGATCTCAGGAGTGTCTTGACGACTTCATGCTTGGTGATCTTAGTAGCGTCGAGGGCTTGAAGCTCATTTGTGATGTCAGTGAGTCGATCAAACGTGAGCTGGACATTCTCATTGTCTTTTCTCTTGAAGCGGTTCAAGAGGTTGCGAAGGACACTGATTCTCTGATCTCTCTGGGTTGAGACGCCTTCGTTGACCTTGGAGAGCCATTCCCAGACTAGGTTAGATGTTTCCAAAGCACTCACACGGCCATAATGTCCTTTGGTCAGATGACCACAAATGATGTTCTTGGCAGTGGAGTCTAGTTGAACGAACTTCTTGACATCAGCAGCGGTGACACCTTCACCAGCCTTGGGAACGCCATTATTGACGACATACCATAGGTCGACATCAATGGCTTCAAGATGCATGCGCATCTTATTCTTCTAGTAGGGATATTCAGTTCCATCAAAGACTGGGCACGCAGCGGAGACTTTGATTATCCCTGCAGTCGACATAGCTAAAACTCCAGGTGGTTAAACTGAATCACACAGAACAAGGGAGTACCTTGCTCTGATACCAATTGAAAGTGCTAGTGATCGACTAACGGGGGGGGGGGGGGGGAATAGGCGATTTTTATGAAAGTCTTCAAAACATGAAAGTTTCGAAGACAAACGATAGAAATAAATCTATTATCATGCAGCAGAAGGTAGACTACACTAAGCAAGCCATAGTCGAGTATTCATTGAAGTGAAAGCACAATGACTAATAGCAGCTAGGCAGTATAGATTAGGTAGGAAGATAGTGTGAAGCCAATCAGAACAATCAGTTACTCAGTGAAGACAAAAGATAATGCAATCATACAATGACTTCACCAGGGCCAACAGTAAGTAAAGGAATGGGAAGGACGAAACTAGTGACTCGTTGAAGACAATGATTTGTTGGACCAGTTCCAGTTGCTGTGACAACTGTACGTCTGGTTAGGGAGGCTGAGATTTAACTCAGAAGACCGCGTCTTCACCTTATTCCCCTTGAGCTAAGGACACCCAGTCCTCGCTCAATCACTCTGATAAGTCTTCAAGGTAGACTCCCAAACCTTCACAGACTTCATTCACCGGCGATCCACAATGACTCTTGGATGCTCAGAACGCGACGCTTAACCGGCTGGAGGATTCACAGTCCTCAAGTGTAATAAGTCTTCAGACCACACAGACAGGAAGACTTCAGTGATGCCTAACACTCTTTGGCTCTGGGTGGTTAGGGCTTTGTCCTCGCAAGGAATTCTCTCTCAAAGGCTTCGAGGTGGGTTGCTCTCAAACGACAAAAGCCGTACACTAACTCTAAGCAGCCAACCGTTTATTGTTGTAGGGGGTGGGCTATTTATAGCCACTAGGCAACCCGACCTAATTTGTCTGACATGACCCTGGGTCACTAAGGAACTGACACGTGTTCCAACGGTCAGATTTCAAACACACGCGACAACTTTACTTGGGCTACAAGCAAAGCTGACTCATCCAGCTCTGGATAAGATTTGCTCTCATTGTGTTTGCTCGAAGACATAGGATTTTGGTTGAGCATCACTTCAGTCACTCTGACTTTGTTCACTTGGACCCCACTTAATAGTACGGTGGTTTCTATGACTCAACAAAGAAGAAAAGGAGACAACGAAACAACTAAGTCTTCGCGTCCCATAGTCTTCATGCAATGTCTTCTCTTGTCATAGTCTTCAATGTGGATATCTTCACATACCACCATTGTCTTCAAATTCTTCATACATTTTTAGGGGTCATCTCCGGTAGATAAACCGAATCAATGAGGGACTACTACCTGCGTTATCCTGCAATTCCCACAAACACATTAGTACCTCAACCAGGTTTGTCGTCAATACACCAAAACCAACCAGGGGTGGCACTAGACGCACTTACACACATACATGGCCGTATTTTCTTTCTTGCACCCTGGCCGCTGTACGTACGTGTACATGCTACGTGCGCACCTCTACTACGACACGTGCGCGCCTCTACTACGACACGTGCGCGCCTCTACATCGACCAGTATGTACGTACATGTTCACGACCAGAATGACAACGCTACGTACGCTTCGACTAGGTGGGTCCCGACTGTCAGGCACTTCCTTGCCTGCGAAGATGTAGCTGGTGGGTCCCAGCAGTCAGGGGGCGAATCGCTTTTTCCCGGATGCACTTCCTTGCATGCGAAGATGTAGCTGGTGGGTCCCAGCAGTCAGGGGGAAACATTTTTTTCGCGAAATACAGTGGCCCGTCCGGTGGGTCCCAGCTCTCAGGTGGAGGAATCATTATTTTTCGCGTAATAAGGAGGCACTTCCTTGCTGCGGCCGTGGACCCAGCTGTCAGCCTCTCCACGTACACTGCACGTCCGATGGAAGTCGTTCCTTGACCATGTTGACCACGCCGTGCCGAGAGCACCAGGGCCGTGGACGACGGCGAGGCCTAGGAAGGGGATGACACGGAGGCAGGGAAGACTCGGCAGTTGTTTCCCACGTGGAGGGGAGTACGACTGTACGAGGGTTTACTGGTTCGTCTGCCGTCGCCGGAGAATAACAGCAGGTGTGGGTGAGTAGAGGGATGGCTAGGCCAGCGATGGGAGTACGGTCGGGCGGTGAGGCCTGCACGGCACCACAGCCGGCCGCGAGGAGGAGGGAGCAGGCAGTCTCGCCGACGCTTGTTTGAGCGGCTGGAGCAGGAAGAGCAGAGATTGAAGAAGCACGACGGCCGTTGGATGGACATCCAACAGTCAGTGCTTGTGCGTCAACCTTTTTTTAGGAAATCCTCAAATCTGTGGAAAACAGCATACAACCCATCTGCCATTATTTCTAATAATTTACAGCCCATTTGGTAATTCTTAAGGTTTTTTTGGAGCCCATATTCTTTTTGTTAGCATTACAACCTATATTGTGGCAACGGTTAAAAAATTATACGAAATTTTGCATATTCCGGTGCGGTCCGAACTGTTTTTAATCCCGAAATTTCGACTCACATTCAAACTGATTTTAAAAGTAAATGTATATCAATTTAAAATCCAACAAATTCTCCACGCATAAAAATTAATGTAATTTAAAATCTTGAAATGAAAAAAAGATATTTGAAACTAATTGCCGGTTTGATGTGTTTTAAAAATGTACAACCCATTTCTCATTACTGATGGGCCATTTTCTCGGCCAGCCGAATGAAAGCTCTCCTCGTCTTGAAAGATTTGCAGCCCAACAGGTCTGACAAAGAGACTTACTTGGCAAATCACAAAAAAACTGGGCTGTGGCCGTGGACCCAGCTGTCAGCCTCTGCACGTACAGTACTCTTCCGATGGAAGTTGTTCCTTGACCATGTTGACCACGCCGCGCGGAGAGCACCACGGCGGTGGACGATGGCGAGGCCTAGGAAGGGGACGACGCGGCAGTGGAAGCCCGCGCGGAGAGGACTACGAGGGTTAATTGGTTCGGCTGCGGTGTGAGGCTGCCATCGCCGTAGGGCCTGGCCAGCGGTGGGAATAGTAGGGGGCGGTGAGGCCTCTGCTGCAGCACAGCCGGCCACGGGAGGCAGGAGCATGCGGCACGACCGGCGCTGCTTTGGGCGGTGGAGCAAGAAGACCAGAGGTTGAAGAAGCACTACGGCTGTTGGATGGACATCGTACGGTCACTGGAGCTAGAATCGTTCATATTGACTAAGTTGACAAAGCCCTTCGTCCCCGTCAACTTAGTAGGCCCACAAGTCAGCCTCCTAGCAAGGTGGGTCCCAGCTAGCCGGGGGAGTATTCATTTTTTTGTGCGTAATAAGGAGGCACTTCCGGTGGGTACGAGCTGACAGCGCGGGGGGGACGTTTTTTTCGCGAAATACGGTGGCCCGTCCGGTGGGTCCCAACAGTCAGAGGGAAAAGATTTTTTTCACAAAATACTGGTGGCCCGTCCGGTGGGTCCCCGCTGTCAGGTGGAGGAATAATTATTTTGCATGTAATAAGGAGGCACTTCCTTGCTGCGGCCGTGGACCCAGCTGTCAGCCTCTCCACGTATAGTCCATGTTCGATGGAAGCCGTTCCTTGACCACGTTGACCACGCCACGTCGAGAGCACCAGGGAGGTGGACGACAGCGAGGCCTAGGAAGGGGACGACGCGGAGCCGGGGAAGACGCGGCAGTGGATGACCACGCGTAGAGGAGTACGAGGGTTCACTGGTTCGCTGCGGTGTGAGGCTGCCATCGCCGCAGAATAACAGGGGGTGTGGGTGAGTAGAGGGGATGGCCTGGCCAGTGGTGGGAGTAGTAGGGGGCGGTGAGGCCTCCGTCGCATCGCAGCCGGCCACGGGAGACAGGAGCATGAGGCACGACCGGCGCTGGTTTGGGCGGCTGGAGCAAGAAGACCAGAGGTTGAAGAAGCACTACGGTCGTTGGATGGACATCATACAGTCACTGGAGCTAGAATCGTGCATATTGACTAAGTTGACAAAGCCCTCCGTCCCCGTTAACTTAGTAGGCCCACAAGTCAGCCTGCCACTAAGGTGGGTCCCAGCTAGCAAGGGGTATTCATTTTTTTGTGCGTAATAAGGAGGCACTTTTGGTGGGTCCGAGCTGACAACAAGGGAACATTTTTTTCGCGATATACTAGTGGGCGTCCGGTGGGTCCCTGCTGTGAGGTGGAGGAATAATTATTTTCCGCGTAATAAGGAGGCACTTCCTTGCGGTTGCCGTGGACCCAGCTGTCAGCCTCTCCACGTACAGTATTCTTCCGATGGAATTCGGTCGTTGACCACATTGACCACGCCGCACCAACAGCACCACGGCGGTGGACGACAATGAGGCCTAGGAAGGGGACGACGCGGAGCCGGGGAAGACGCGGCAGTGGACGCCCACACAGAGAGGAGTACGAGGGTTCATTGGTTTGGTGGCGCTGCCGTCGCCGCAGAATAACAGGGGGTGTGGGTGAGTGGAGTGGAGGGATGGCCTGCCCAGCGGTGGGAGTAGTATGGGGGCGGTGAGGCCTCCGCGGCAGCACAGCCGGCCACGGGAGGCAGGAGCAGGCGACACGACCGGCGCTACTTTGGGCAGCTGGAGCAAGAAGACTAGAGGTTGAAGAAGCACTACGGCCGTTGGATTGACATCGTACGGTCAGTCGAGCTAGAATCATGCATATTGACTAAGTTGACAAAGCCCTTCGTCCCCGTCAACTTAGTAGGCCCACTATACTGGGTCCCAGCTAGCAGGGGGAGTATTCATTTTTTGTGCGTAATAAGGAGGCACTTCCTTGCGTGCGAAGATATAGCTGGTGGGTCCGAGCTGTCAGCGGCGGTAACGTTTTTTTCGCGAAATACAGAGGCCGTTTCGGTGGGTCCCAGATGTCAGGTGGAGGAAATCATTATTTTGCGCATAATAAGGAGGCATTTCCTTGCGTGCGGCCATGGACCCAGATGTCAGCCTCTCCACGTACAGTCCACTTCAGATGCATGTCGATCGTTGACCACGCTGACCACGCCACGCCGAGAGCACTAGGGCGGTGGACGACGGCGAGGCCTAGGAAGGGAACGACACGGAGGCAGGGAAGACTCGACCGTTGTTTTTATTTCCCAAGCGGAGGGGAGTACGACTGTACGAGGGTTTACTGGTTCGTCTCCCGTCGCCGGAGAATAACAGCAGGTGTGGGTGAGTAGAGGGATGGCTAGGCCAGCGATGGGAGTACGGTGGGGCGGTGAGGCCTGCGCGGCAACACAGCCGGCCGCGGGGAGGAGGGAGCAGGCAGTCCCGCCGGCGCTTGTTTGAGCGGCTGGAGCAGGAAGAGCAGAGATTGAAGAAGCACGACGGCCGTTGGATGGACATCCAACAGTATACAGGCCATCTGTGGAAAGCCTCAAATCTATGGAAAGAAGCATACAACCCATCTTCCATTATTTCAAATAATTTACAGCCCATTTGCTAATTCTTACGGGTTTTTTTGGAGCCCATATTCTTTATGTTAGCATTACAGCCCATATTGTGGCCACGGTTAAAAAACTATAGGAAATTTTGCATATGTCGGTGCGGTCTGAACTATTTTTAATCCTGAAATTTCGAGTCACATTCAGACTGATTTTAAAAATAAATGTATATCAATATAAAATCCAATAAATTGTCCACGCATAGAAATCAATGCAATTTAAAATCTCAAAATGAAAAAAAAAGATATTTGAAAATAATTGCCGGTTTGATGTGTTTTAAAAATGTACACCCCATTTCTCATTACTGATAGGCCATTTTCTCGGCCAGCAGAATGAATCTCTCCTCGTCTTGAAAGATTTGCAGCCCACCAGGCCTGATAAAGCAACTTACTTGACAAATCACAAAAAAACTGGGCTAGCCATTTTCAGAAAGAAAAAAAACTACTGGGCTGGTCTGTGGTAAACATAAAAGAAAAGGCTGTCTAGACAGGACAGAGTGTCCCGCACAGCCCAGTTGACACCCTGCTTCCGTCTCAAAAACAAATTAGATAAATGCCACTCCAATTATGGCGATTCATAAAAATGCCATTGCAATTTCCAAACTTTGAAAAATGCCACTTCAATTTTTGCAAACTTTGAAAAACGCCACTCCAGACTTCGAAAAATGCCACAAGAAATGGCATGAAATGGCATTTTTCAAAGTTTGGAAATTGAGTGGCATTTCTCGGATACACCAGATTTGGAGTGGCATTTATCAAATTAACCCAAAACAAAATAACTGGGCGAGCTGCTGGGTCCCTGGTGTCAGCCGCTCGTTGTGCAATTCTCTTGTTTATTGACTACATTGACAATGGCATGGGACCCAGATGTCAGAAATCCACTAGGAGGAGCCATTATTTATTGGCTTGAAATAAGGAGGCACTTTCTTGCGTACTGCCATGACCTTGGCGGGTCCCTGCTGTCATCCTCTCCACGTACAGTAGCAGTTAGTCGTGCTTCAAAACTGATCGGCACGCCATTAAAAAAATAAAGGTCGATAACTAATGCGGCACCTCGGGCCAACGCGTCCTGATCGAATTTTGCACGAGAAATTACACACCATGTTTCATTGACATGTGGTCCCGTTCCATGAGACGACGGCGAGTAGTAGGAGTATTTCTGAACGGACGTGTAGGCCGGGGCGCCTCTTCGTGAACCGTGGCAAACTCGCAACCGTCCACCGACTCTTCGCCTTTCCCTCTCGATTTGGAACTGCCGTCGCACGCTCTTCCTCTCCCTCCTCCATTTTCCTTCAGCCCTTCACCCATTCTTCTACCATTGTTCGATCATCTTCTCCATGGAGGGAACAGGCCGGAAACGACCCCGTTATTCTTGCCCCGATTTGAAAGATGACGTGGTGGAGGAAGTCATTGATCGGTGCGACGTCATCACCTCGGCTACCATGGCAGGTTCCTTCAAGCCCATTCTCGACTCAACTAATAACATCATTACAAAGAACCCAAGAGTCAAGGAGCGGTTTGATCTCCCCTATCTTCTTCGCCGTTTCCTTGATGACTGGCGCCGACACGACGGAGGCCTCGCCTGTGCCAGTTGATGCCGCTTGATAATGATACGTATGATGTTAACATGCCATCGCTCGAGGGCAATGCTTGGGAGGGTGCAAATGGAGATTGGGTTGTTTACATTGGGTCCAACTGCGAGTGGGAACTTGTGAATGTGTACACTCGTCACCGGGTTCCACTTCCAAAAATCTCAGCACACTGCCCAGAGGTTGAGCACACCGGTAATGTACGCACGTTCAAATACGATCATGGTGACTGTCTTCTACGGAAGATAGCAATTTGTCAAGTTCCCAACCGCTCTTGGAATTACAACAACCATCAAGTTGTTTCTATATTCGACAAGCTTGTTGCCGTCCTTCGTGGTTTGACTCAATGGATATTGCTCAAAAATCAGTTTCTATACACGGATGAGTACTGTGATGCAATTCAATACGAGGGCCTTGTGTTTGCTGCCACCTGATGCAGAGCATCCCACGACCATCCCCATGGACGCCACCTCAACTATCCAAGCACCAAGTGGACCCATGACAAGGGCTAGGGCATGTGCTATTCAATCCGAGGTGATATCATTCCTACTTGAGTTTTCCCCCTCTTCAAGTGAGACATGGCTACTGCCTAAGTCCGAGGTACTATGTGTCATCAGGTACAACGCTCAAGACTTGGAGCCGAGGACTGTAGAAGAAGAGACAGGCGTCAACACTCTGGACAGGCCGGAACCTCCGGCTAGAGCCCAGAACTTCCGGCCCACGGACCTTCCGGCCGACCCGGAGCTTCCAGCCGCCGATGACTTCGACCAGCCCAGGCGTGCCAACTCTCGGGTTAGCCCGGACCCCGTCCCGGACCTTCCGGCGCCCGGAACCTCCGGCCTGCTCGGACCTTCCGGCCCCCGGATGCCAACACATCTCCACCACGCCAACTCTCTGGTTAGGCCGGACCCTCCCCGGAACCTCCGGCACCCGAAACTTCCGGCCCTGCCTGCGCGCAACCGCTTGGGCCGAGGCCCGTGTACCCTTTCATCACCTAGACTATATATACTCTGTCCCGTACAACTTTCTAGGGTTAGCGTTGGTTTAGCTCATACTTAGAGATAGAGCTTCGCTAATCCACATCGGATCTACTCCTCGTGAGAGACCGCGGCCTCTTTGGAGAAGATCCCTTTGGATTCAAGACCTCCTTGCAGAGAAGAACTTCAAGACCTCCTCACGGAGAAGACCGGGTACCCTTGTATCGTCCTTAGTTGTCCGTCGATTCGTGTATCGTTCTATGTATTCGAGGATCTAGCACATGTGTGACTTGTTCTTATTAGTTTGAGTGTTCCTCTTGTGTTTCCCCTTGTGTTTTCCCCCATTTTCCCTCGTTTCCCTCTTCGTGTTCCTCGTGTTCTTCGCGGGATCCGCTCCTTTCGTGAGAGATCGGGCGATTAGGGTTCTACCCTACATCATCTTGGTATCTAGAGCAAGGTTTATCACGATTTCGGAGCCCCCCTCTTCGTTTCCTAGCCTAATTTTGTTGTTTTTCGTCCTAATCCGAAAATCCCCACCAAAAATAGCCCCAATTTTTTTTGTGATTTGTTGGTGTGTTGAGATTTTGTTGGTTTTGATCCGTGAATTTTGTGTGTGGCTCGTAGATCTAGCCCCCCATCTTTCTTTTCCTCTATTTTCTTCTTTTTCCCCTTTGGATTTGGGCTTTTCCCCAAGTTTTTCCACCCAAATCCACGATCCCGAAGTCTCTGTTCTTGGCAGAATCCTGATCACTGGAACTTCCAGTCCAACCTAGACATTCCGGCCCCCGGACCTTCCGGCCTTCCCCCGAACCTCCGGATCCCGGACCCTCCTTCTTTCCCAGAACTTCCGACTTAGATAGAAAGTTTGCACTACTTCCACTACTCCGCCCAATTTCCACCAAATTTTGTTCCGGTGGTCACCATATACCATATATACTTCCGTATACCTCCACCACTTCCGCATAACCCAACTATTTTTGGACCGTTTCGTTCTCCAACACAATTGCTACTTTGAGGTTTGAGAATTTGAGTTGCGGTACCGTATCCTTTTGTGTTTCGGCTATTTAGGTACGGTTCGACATCGACACCACCGCCGCTCATCTTCGCCACGGATGCGTCATCAACAACGACCACCTCGACTACATCTTGGTATTCGTGCCACCATTTTGACACCATACCGGAAGCAAGACCGGTAACCTCATCTTGGTATTGGACATATCACTCTTGACATTACATTGATAGCCATCATAGCCTTACTCCTTTGCGTTGCTTACCCATCGAGACTAGCCATTGAGTATTGCCGGCAACGAGACTTGTGCACATTAGTGATCATACTTCCCATAGCATACATACATCATTGTTGCCTATATTGGTATCATCTCTTGTGTCACAAAGTTGTCCTCGCATACTCACTCGCTATCTTGGTTCGTCAAGCATTGCATGAGAAAAGAGCTCAAACATCAAAGAGCCAGACAAGCTTTTAAGCAAAGAGAAAAGATAAGCAAAGAGCTTTTAAGCAAGAACCATAGCATCTTACAACATTAAGATTGTCATACTCGATCATCTTGGATCATATCATAGCAACACCTTGCATAGAACATATTTGGGATAGAAGTCGTTGCATTTTTGCTAAGTAGGTTGTGCACAAGTTCTTGTATCCGCCTATTGTGCAATCATGCTAGCGTCTCTCTAGTGTTGTGCAACAAGAGCATTTTTGTGGATTCCACATTTTGGCTCACCCTTGGTTGCACAACCCCACTTATCTTTTTGCGTATGTGTTTCCGTGTACCTTATATGCTTGGTCTACTTGTTACATTGCATCTTGCGAATCTTTTCCAACATTATTGAAGCTCACTTACAATTACATCAAATTTTGTGCCACCATCCTAACCAAGCTCCAACAAAAGCTTTTACTTGTGTAGGTGTGACAAACCGACAACTCGTACCAATTGTGCTATTTCCTTGTCCTACATTGGAGTGATCCTCGATCCACTTTCAACTTCGGTCAAGGTACATTTGGTACTCGTTCTTATCGTTCTACCACTCACATTTGTCGGCCAAGTACTTCTACCAACCCACTCTTCATGGAGCAAGACGACGACATGAACTCCTTCATCACCAAGAGTCACCTATTTGGTGCACAACATGCTTTGCATCAAGAGCAACAAGTGATGAGTGAACGCATCGACAACCTTGCCGCTGACGTGCGACTTTCCGAGCAACGTACAAAGGACTACTTCGACCACAAGCTCGACGACCACAAGCAAGAGAATGACGCAAGGATGGACGAAATTGGTGCGTTGTTGCTCAACCGCTCGTCTTCCACCTCAAGAAGGAGCCGTTCAAGCCGCCACTCGGACTTTACACTCTCCGGCTCCAGTACTCGGACATCGAACACTCTTTGTCAAGCCGCGCGCACCGACCGTCAAGCAAGCCTCAATCCCCTAAGAGACACCGACTCTCAAGAGCGCCGACAACGTCAAACTCAAGAAGCCTTTGCGCTTGCACGAGAACGGCAACAACAACGCCAACATGAAGAGGAAGAGCGAGCACGTCTACACCAAAATGCCCAATATGCCGAGGCACAACGTCAAGCACAACAACTCCGTGATGCTCAAGCACTTGCGGCGCAACAAGCTCTACGCAATTCGAGTCGAGCCGTTGCCGACCGAAGCCGACAAGCCCGTGAACAAGAGGAAGCACATCGCGAAGAAATTCAAGAACAAAGATTTCACGCTCGCGTGCATCGTCAAGTTCCTCTTCGAGATCGTGAAGATCCTCCACAAGCTTGCCAACACCATCAAGTTCATCGAGAGCATGAAGACATCGAAAATCCTCCACGACGAGAGCAACATGAGGATATCAAACCTCTGTGTCAAGAGCACCACGAGTTGAACAATCATCTACAACATGGGCGTCATCATCCCCGACCCCAACACAATGAAGAGCAACGCTACCGCAAGCTCAAGTTCACCATGCCCAAGTTCAAAGGAAGCAACGATCCCGAAGAGTACCTTTCATGGGCCTTGAAAGTTGACAAGATATTCCGTTTTCACAATTATGAAGAAGAGAAGAAGATCGCAATGGCATCCCTTGAGTTCCAAGACTATGTGCTCATTTGGTGGGAACAAGTCATTGAACGCCGAGATGCAAGAGGTGAACCACCCATCACTACTTGGGCGCAAATGAAGGATGTAATGAGAGCACGCTTCGTACCTACCTACTACAACCGCGATCTCTTCAAGAAACTCCAACAACTCAAGAAAGGAACCAAGAGCGTTGAAGAATACTACAAGGAGATGGAGATTGCAATGATAAGAGCCAATGTCACGAAAGATGATGAGCAAACAATGGCACGTTTCTTGAATGGACTCAATCATCCTATCAAGAAGAACGCCGACTTCCAACCATACTCAAATCACATCGAGCTAGTGCACCAAGCTACCAAAGCGGAACGCCAAGTGCAAGATGATTTCAAGTATGCCAAGTTCTCATGCAAGTCCTATGGCTTCTCCAATAACCAAGCTTCAACGACTCCAACACCGACTACAAGACCTTCTACTTCCAACATCGACAAGTCGATTTCCAAGAAAGCTTCGTCAACTACAAGCCATCCTCCTACGAGCAACTTCAAGCCGAGAGCTTCATCATTATCAACCGCAACCGATGAGACCGTCAAGACGAGTTCCTTCAAGTGTTTCACTTGTGGAGGCCGTGGCCACAAGTCCTACGAGTGCACCAACAAGTGAACCATGGTCTTCAACGACGATGGCACTTAAGTATCCATGAGCGACGGCGAAATGGAAGCCCTCGAGCAAGTTGCCATGCACCGCCAAGTGAACAATGAAGAAGAACAAGTATTTTGTGATTAAGACTCAAGTCCTGCACTTGTTGTCTCCAAAGTCTTGACTCTCCAACATCACCAAGAAAAAGACCAACGATGCCACATATTCGACACCAAGGCCAGCATCAATGGACGATCAGTCAAGGTCATCATCGATGGAGGGAGTTGTCACAATCTCGCAAGTGAAGAACTTTGCTCCAAGCTCCAATTGCCAAAGATGAAGCATCCACATCCATACAAGGTGCAATGGCTTAGTGGCTCCGGCACTATCCAAGTCGAGCACCGAGTACAAGTCTCCTTCAAGATCGGTGCCTATGAAGACACCTTGGAGTGCGACATCGTTCCAATGACCGTTTGTCAACTTCTCCTTGGACGGCCATGGTAATTCGATAGAGGAGTCGTCCACAATGGCCGAACGAAACACTACATCTTCAAGATGAAGGGCAAGGAGTACGTCCTCTGTCCAATGTCGCCAAGTCAAGTGATCGCCGACAAGCATACCACCCATCATGGAGATCATAGTGAGAGAGCGAGCCACCAAAAAGAGAGTGAGCGCCACAAGCCAAAATCAAGTGCCTCCACGATGAGCGAAAACAAGAACCTAGTTCTATTTGCCACCAAATGTGAGATGAGAGAAGTGTGTGAGAACCCATCTAGTGTCCTACACTACGTCCTCGTGTGCAAGGACAATGCACCACAAACTAACACTTCTCACACTCTTCCTCTAGTGTTGTCTTCTCTTTTGCAGGAATTTCAAGACGTTTTTCCCGATGAGCTACCTCTGAGTCTACCTCCTCTACGAGGCATTGAGCACCGAATCGACCTCATCCCCGGAGCACCTCTTCCGAACAAAGCTCCATACCGTGTCAACCCCGATGAAACAAAAGAAATACAAAGGAAAGTAAAGCATCTCATAGACCATGGACATGTGCGTGAAAGTTTGAGCCCTTGTGCCATTCCAGTCATTCTTGTGCCAAAACGTGATGGTAATTTTTGCATGTGCTCCGATTGTAGATGTATCAATGCTATCACTGTTCGTTATAGGTATCCCATTCCACGCCTAGATGATATGCTTGATGAGCTTAGCGGTACCACTATATTTTCCAAAATTGATCTTAAGAGTGGTTACTATCAAATCCGCTTACAAGAGGGTGATGAATGAAAAACCGCCTTCAAAACCAAGTTTGGTTTGTATGAGTGGTTAGTTATGCCTATGGGTCTTTCGGAAGCACCGGACACTTTTATGCGCCTCATGAATCATGTCTTTCGCCCTTACATTGGTATATTTGTTGTGGTCTACTTTGATGATATTCTTGTGTTTAGCAAATCTATCAAAGAGCATGTCACCCATGTCCGCACCGTTTTGCAAACTCTTAGAAAAGAGCGCCTATATGCTAATATGGAGAAATGCCTTTTTGGTGTTGATAAGCTCGTTTTCTTGGGTTTTGTTGTTTCTTCTAAGGGTGTTCATGTTGATGAGTCCAAGATTAATGCCATTAAGACTTGGCCGCAACCAACCAACTTGCATCAAGTGCGTAGTTTTCTTGGCCTTGCGGGTTTCTATCGTCGCTTTGTGAAGGATTTTAGCACCATTGCTTCGCCTTTGCATGATTTGAGCAAGAAGAATGCGCCTTTTGTTTGGGGACCATCCCAAGATACCGCATTCAATGAGCTTAAGAATTTGCTTACTCATGCTCCCGTGCTTGCTTTACCCAACTTCGACAAGCCTTTTGAAATTCATTGCGATGCTAGTGGTAATGGCATAGGAGGTGTGTTAACGCAAGAGAAGCGCCCCATAGCTTACTTTAGTGAGAAACATTCCGGAGCACAACTCAATTATTCCATCTATGACACAGAGCTATATGCTTTAGTCCGTGTTTTGCATGAATGGGAACACTACCTTCGTCCCCATGAGTTTATCATTCATACCGATCATGAGACTCTAAAGTATCTTAAGGGACAAACTAAGTTGAACAAGCTTCATGCTAAATAGAGTGAATTTATTGAGTCTTTTCCCTATGTCATCAAGTACATCAAGGGTAAAGAAAACATAGTAGCGGATGCTCTTTCCCGCATATGCATGCTTGTCGTGCAACTTGAGTTAGATGTCATTGGCTTCGAGCATATCAAAGACTTGTATGAGCATGATGCAACTTTTGCTACTCCTTATGCCAAGTGTTTGTCGAATACATCTTGGGAACGCTATTACATCAAAGAAGGCTATCTTATGAGAGCTAACAAACTTTGCATTGCCGAGTCCTCTCTTCGTTTGTTGCTTTTTGCAGGAATCTCATGGAGGAGGCTTAATGGGACACTTCGGACGTGACAAGACGTTCGCCACGCTCTCGAAGAGCTATTTTTGGCCTATGATGTTTCGGGATGTCAATCGTCTCACCAACCGGTGTTCTACATGTCGCAAAGCTAAGTCCAAAGCTCAATCTCATGGTCTCTATATGCCTTTACCAATTCCATACCAACCTTGGGAAGACATTAGCATGGACTATGTACTTGGTTTGCCTAGAACTCGAAATGGGAAAGATTCCATATTTATCGTTGTGGACCGTTTCTCCAAAATGGCACATTTTATTCCTTGTCACAAGATAGGCGATGCTTCACATGTTTCTAATCTCTTTTGTAGGGAAATATTGCGTCTCCATGGTGTGCCAAAGACGATTGTCTCGGACCGCGACGTCAAGTTCCTTAGCTACTTTTGGAAGACCCTATGTGCCAAGCTCGGAATCAAGCTACTCTTCTCCACGGCGTACCATCCTCAAACCGATGGCCAAACGGAGGTGACAAACCGCACACTCTCCACTCTACTTCGAGTCCTCATCAAGAAGAACATAAAGGAGTGGGAGGAGTGTCTACCCATCGCCGAGTTCGCCTACAACCGAGCAAGACACTCAACAACCGGCAAGTCCCCTTTCGAGGTCATCTATGGATTCGACCCTTTGTCACCATTGGATATTCTACCTCTACCACTCCAAGAGCGAATCAATTTGGACGCAACTGCACGAGCGACCCATCTCAAGAAGGTGCATGAAGGTACAAGACACACCATCGAGCGCCAAGTACAACGCCTTGCGACCAAGCTCAACGTCAACAAGTAACCTATGGTCTTCAACATTGGTGATCTCGTGTGGCTACACCTTCGCAAGGAGCGCTTTCCACACGAACGCAAGTCTAAGCTTCGACCTCGAGCAGATGGACCCTTCAAGGTGCTCGCATGCTACAACGACAATGCTTACAAGATCGACCTCCCGCGTGACAAATACAACGTGAGCGACATCTTCAACATCAAAGATCTCTCTCCCTTCCATGGTGATGAAGAATTCGATCCGAGGACGGATCTTCCCCAAGGGAGGGGAGATGATGCGGAGCATCCCATGACCATCCCCATGGACGCCACCTCAACTATCCAAGTGCCAAGTGGACCCATGACAAGGGCTAGGGCACATGCTATTCAATCCGAGGTGACATCACTCCTACTTGAGTTTTCCCCCTCTTCAAGTGAGACATGGCTACGGCCTAAGTCTGAGGTACTATGTGTCATCAGGTACAACGCTCAAGACTCGGAGCCGAGGACTGTAGAAGAAGAGACAAGCGTCAACACTCTGGACAGCCCGGAACCTCCGGCCAGAGCCCGGAACTTCCGGCCCCCGGACCTTCCAGCCGCCGATGACATCGACCAGCCCAGGCGTGCCAACTCTCGGGTTAGCCCGGATCCCGTCCCGGACCTTCCGGCGCCCGGAACCTCCGGCCTGCCCGGACCTTCCGGCCCCCGGATGCCAACACATCTCCACCGCGCCAACTCTCTGGTTAGGCCGGACCCTCCCCGGAACCTTCGGCGCCCGGAACTTCCGGCCCTGCCTGCGTGCAGCCACTTGGGCCGGGGCCTCTGTACCCTTTCATCACCTAGACTATATATACTCTGTCCCGTACAACTTTCTAGGGTTAGCGTTGGTTTAGCTCATACTTAGAGATAGAGCTTCGCTCACCAACATCAGATCTACTCCTCGTGAGAGACCGCGGCCTCTTCGGAGAAGATCCCTTTGGATTCAATACCTCCTTGCGGAGAAGAACTTCAAGACCTCCTCACGGAGAAGACCGGCTACCCTTGTATCATCCTTAGTTGTCCGTGGATTCGTGTATCGTTCTATTTATCCGACGATCTAGCACATGTGTGACTTATCGTTCTATTTATCCGAGGATCTAGCACATGTGTGACATGTTCTTGTTAGTTTGAGTGTTCATCTTGTGTTTCCCCTTGTGTTTTCTCCCGTTTTCCCTCGTTTCCCTCTTCGTGCTCCTCGTGTTCTTCGCGGGATCCGCTCCTTTCGTGAAAGATCGGGCGATTAGGGTTCTACCCTACATCACCACCACTCGTGGCACTGATTTTGCATGGCATCCTAGTAGTTTCGGTACGTTTGTCGTAATTATAATTGTTTCATCCACATGCATGCGGGTTAGCAAGTTTCCCTTTACTAATTAACCTTCTTCTTGTGTTTCCAAGGTCATGTGAACATCCCACCACCTATACTTGAAAAATTTTATAACCAAGGGGGAGATGACGATGGTGATGATCACGAGCATGGTCGCACTCTCTGGACCTATTCCAACACCCGTTGCATGGTATTCGGGATGGATACTAGGGTGCTAGCACCAACTCCTTCTCCCTGGCACAGAATTGATAGTCTTGGAGAAAACTCGCTCTTCCTTGGACAAAACTATCCGATGATGGTGAAAGGCGATCCAACTGTTGTTGACACATTTATGAGAAGCAACTGTGTCTGTACCTCGGACATTTGGGTGGTTCCCTACTATAGGATCGAAAGTATGTCTAGAGGGGGGTGATTAGACTACTTGACCAAATAAAAATCTAGCCTTTTCCCAATTTTAGTTCTTGGCAGATTTTAGCTATCTTAGCACAAGTCAAGCAATCTTCACACAATTCAAACAAGCATGCAAAAGAGTATATGAGCAGCGGAAAGTAAAGCATGCAACTTGTAAGAATGTAAAGGGAAGGGTTTGGAGGATTCAAACGCAATTGGAGACACAGATGTTTTTGTCGTGGTTCCGATAGGTGGTGCTATCGTACATCCATGTTGATGGAGACTTCAACCCACGGAGGGTAACGGTTGCGCGAGTCCACGGAGGGCTCCACCCACGAAGGGTCCACGAAGAAGCAACCTTGTCTATTCCATCACGGCCGTCACCCATGAAGGACTTGCCTCATTAGCGGTAGATCTTCACGAAGTAGGTGATCTCCTTGTGCATACAAACTCCCTGGTTCAACTCCACAATCTCGTCGGAGGCTCCCAAGTGACACCTAGCCAATCTAGGAGACACCACTCTCCAAGAAGTAACAAATGGTGTGTTGATGATGAACTCCTTGCTCTTGTGCTTCAAATGATAGTCTCCCTAACACTCAACTCTCTCTCACAGGATTTGGATTTGGTGGAAAGAAGATTTGAGTGGAAAGCAACTTGGGGAAGGCTAGAGATCAAGATTCATATGGTTGGAATGGAATATCTTGACCTCAACACAAGTGTAGGTGGTTCTCTCTCAGAAAATGTGTATTGGAAGTGTAGGTATGTTCTGATGGCTCTCTCCATGAATGAAGAGTGGGTGGAGGGGTATATATAGCCTCCACACAGAATCTAACCATTACACACAATTTGCCAAACTCGGTGGGACCGAACGGTTAAACTCGGTCGGACCGATTCAGCAAACCTAGTGACCATTAGGATTTTCGGTGGGACTAAGATGCAACTCAGTAGGACCGATATGGTTAGGGTTAGGGCATAACGTAATCTCGGTGTGACCGATTACACAAACTCGGTGGGACCAATTTTGGTAATAAGCTAAGCAGAGAGTTGGTCAGGTAAACTCGGTGGGACCGATATGCTCATCTCGGTGAGACCGAAATGTTACAAAAGGGAAACAGAGAGTTTACATTGCAATCTCGGTGGGACCGATCGCTCATCTCGGTAAGACCGAAACGTTACGAAGGGAAACAGAGAGATTACAATCCCATCTCGGTGAGACCGAGATCCCTATCGGTGAGACCGATTTGCCTAGGGTTTGTGGCAGTGGCTATGACATTTGAAACTCGGTGGCGCCGGATAGAAAGAATCGGTGGGGCCGAGTTTGACTTTTGGTTTAGGTCATATGTGGATGTGGGAGAGTAGTTGAGGATTTTGGAGCATATCACTAAGCACTTTGAGCAAGCAAGCCATTAAGCAACACCTCATCCCTCCTTGATAGTATTGGCTTTTCCTTTAGACTCAATGTGATCTTGGATCACTAAAATATAAAATGTAGAGTCTTGAGATTCAAGCTTGAGCCAAACTTTTTGTCCTTAGAATTTTGAGGGATCCACTTTCCTCATCCATGCCATGCCATTCATTGAGCTTTTCCTGAAATATTAATCTTGGAATAATGTTAGCTCAATGAGCTATATGTTGTTAGGAATTACCAAAACCACCCAGGGATAGTTGCACTTTCAATCTCCCCCTTTTTGGTAATTGATGACAACATATAGATCAAAGCTTCGACAAATGATAATAAGAGTGAAAGATATTGCCGCTTTGAGAAGTATGTGAAAATCAAGAGCTCCCCCCTAAATTTGTGCATATCTTAAGATTTTCTTTGGACTGCAAATGCACAATGAGTTAGGATCATGGGTTACTCTTCCATGTCACATACATCTTGGTGGAGCGCTCAAAATGATAAGAATTAAATACATGCACTCATCACCAAGCAAAGTGAATGATCATATAAGGATAAGTAAGATAATATCATCTAACAAGCATAAGTGTAGCTTATGATCAACCACATGATCATCAATGTCTCATAGATAATAGCATAGTATCTCAAGCAATCAAAAGACAAACAAAGTTCAACCACCAAAGCAAGAGAGAATAAAAAGCAACGCTCTCTCTCGAAGCCTATGATCTATACATTTTTCTCCCCCTTTGGCAACAAGTTACCAAAAAGTTCATAGAAAATGCATAGCACTAAAACGTCTCTCAAGCTTGGTCTTCAGGTGGTGATGTCCGGAGAATGGCAAGGACGAAGGCTTCAGTCGAAGTAGATGGAGCTGATGGAGTTGGTGCTAGAGCTGGTTGCGCTGGAGCTGTAGCTGGTGCAGATGAAGTGACTCTAGTGTCTGGAACAGGCACTGCAGCAGATCTCTAAGCTCGAGGCACTCTGGCAAATGCATCAGTGGTTGTCTTGCCCTTCCTCTCCTGCATGTCATCCTGTAGCTGCTCCACAACAGACTGAATCTCAGTTACTTTGACATCTAAATCATAGAATTTTTGTTCCACGATTCTTTCCAGGCTCTCCTGGTTTTGAGTTAGGGTGGCCAACCCCTTCTCAATCCTTAGAGTTGATGCTATCAAATAACCAAGCTGGTCTTGCTTGATTTTCAAAAAGTACTCAGATGCCTCCTCTTGAGTTGGCATCTTGGCAGCCTTCTCTTTCTTTGCTTTCTCCTTCTTCTCTTGAGCTTGTACTGATGATGGTTCATTCTCATTCATCACAACTTGATTGTCCTCAAAGTCAGGATAGATAGGCAAGTGTTCCTTATCCAACAAGTATGTGCCTGTGCCCATCTTTGAGTTTATCAACTCCTAGATCTGTGGGGCATATCCACAACTTCTTTTCTGGTCAGCTGTAGTCCTCTTGATAGTCTCAACTATAAGGCTCATGACCTTGAATTTCTGTGGCACAACAAATATATGTAGCAAGTTAATTGCATGGCCTCTGATCATTCTGTGATCACCAGACTTGGGCAAGAGAGTGTGCCTAAGGATCCAATTGATTGTAGGCAGCCCTGACAGCAAGTGTTTTACTGACCCAAACTGGTGAGTATCAAGATCATCTTCAGGAATCTCCTTGTACATGTTTGCCATAGAGTTGTGATCCATCTTCTTCTTGGCATAGACATCCAAGTCATCTTCTTCTTCCTTAGGAGCATTGATTAGATTTTCCCATTCCTCAATAGTTGAGTGGTACTTTCTACCTTCAGACATCCATACTATCCTGCCATCTGGATAGAAGTGTGCCGTGGAGTAGAATTGCATTATGAGCTCCTCATTCCACTTTGTGAGCTTCTGCCCAACAAAGTCTGCAACTCCACAAGCACTGAAGCTGTCAAACACACCAGGATAGTGTTCCTCATTTTCCATGATATACTTCTAGTCAACCCACCTCATTTCACACACTATAGGCTTCTTGTCCAGCAGCACTGTCTCATAGAAATCTTGTTGTTCCTTTGTGTGGAACCTGTAATCAATAGCAGTTCTTCTTCTTGTAGCATATGGGTCTGTCTCTCTCCATTTCCTCAGTCCCGAGTCTCTCCTGATCTTCATGTTCTCAGCCACAGGATGAGCATCATTGTGGTCTGGAATCTTGGGTTTGAGCTTCCTCAGGACTTGTCCTTCATCATCTTCATCAGCAGCAACTTCAGGCACTGGGGCCTTGTTCTTCTCAGCAGCTGGTATACTCCTGGTATTCCTCTTAGGTGCACTCTTGGGCTTGGAGGCTGCTTTGGGGCGATTAAGTTGGGTAACGCCAGGGTTTTCCCAGTCACGACGTTGTAAAACGACGGCCAGTGAATTGTAATACGACTCACTATAGGGCGAATTCGAGCTCGGTACCCGGGGATCTCCCAAGCACTCTAGCAGTGGTCTTTTTGATCCTCTCCTTCCCCTTCTTCCCTTCTGCAGCAGCCTCTTTGGGTTCAGATCCCAAAGGGACTTGAGTAAATGCTCTGGCCTTAGACATTGGAATTCTCTTTGCAGGAACCTTTTGCTTCATGCCTGGCTTGGTGGTAGCAGCAGTGCTATATTCCTTCTTAACCACTTTCTTCTTGGAAGTGGCCTCATACTCAACTGCCACATAGTCTTCATCCTCACACTCTGAAGTTTTCTTCTTCCTTGTTCTGCTGGCAGCTTTGGATAAGTTGCTGGGAGTGCTCCTGCAACCATCATCTGAACTGCTAGAGGGACTAGTGCCCTCACTCAGGTGAACCTGCTCCTCTGACCTGTTCTGGCTGTCACTCTGATAAGACATATTGCAAACACTGACAGCAGACCCTATGAATAGATATAGATGAGATAGAGTGGATGAGCATCACAAAATGCAGAGATTTTTGCAAAAGAATGAGTCAAAAACTTAGTTTTAGTTTTCCACAGAAAGCATTTCGGATCAACCGATTTGTAAACTCGGTGATACCGAAGCAACTGTTGGAACCTAAACTAGTGAACTCGGTCAGACCGAGTCACAGTTCGGTGGCACCGAGACTGCTAGGGTTTCACAAAGTCCTAAACTCGGTCACACCGATTTGCAATTCTCGGTCAGATCGAAAATTACATGTGCAATGGCCTGAGCCGAATCGGTGGTACCGAGTTCCACAACTCGGATGGTCCGAGATGGTTTCGGTGGAAACCAAACCCTAAATTTTCAATTCAACTCTAATCTATGGAGTGTTTTGTGACGCCCCCTATTCAATCGTACACTAATCATACACGCAAACGTGTACAATCAAGATCAGGGACTCACGGGAAGATATCACAACACAACTCTACAAATAAAAATAAGTCATACAAGCATCATATTACAAGCCAGGGGCCTCGAGGGCTCGAATACAAGAGCTCGATCATAGACGAGTCAGCAGAAGCAACAATATCTGAGTATAGACATAATTTAAACAAGTTTTCCTTAAGAAGGCTAGCACAAACTGGGATACAGATCGAAAGAGACGCAGGCCTCCTGTCTGGGATCCTCCTAAACTACTCCTGGTGGTCGTCAGCAGGCTGCACGTAGTAGTAGGCACCTCCCGAATAGTAGTAGTCGTCGTCGACGGTGGCGTCTGGCTTCTGGACTCCAACATCTGGTCGCAGCAATCGGGTAGAAGGGAAAGAGGAAAAGAGGGAGAAAGCAACCCTGAGTACTCATCCAAAGTACTCGCATGCAAGGAGCTACACTACATATGTATGCATTGGTATCAACTGGAATAAGGCTATCATATGTGGACTGAACTGCAGAATGCCGGAATAAGAGGGGGATAGCTAGTCCTGTCGAAGACTACGCTTCTGGTAACTTCCATCTTGTAGCAGTAGAACAGAGTAGATGGTAAGTTCACCAAGTAACATCGCATAGCATAATCCTAACCGATGATCCTCCCCTAGTCGCCCTGTGAGAGAGCGATCACCATTTGTATCTGGCACTTGGAAGGGTGTGTTTTATTAAGTATCCGGTTCTAGTTGTCATAAGGTCAAGGTACAACTCTGGGTCATCCTTTTACCGAGGGACACGGCTATTCGAATAGATCAACTTCCCTGCAGGGGTGCACCACATAACCCAACACGCTCGATCCCATTTGGCCAGACACACTCTCCTTGGTCATGCCCGACCCCGGAAGATCAACACATCGCAGCCCTACCTAGGCACAACAGAGAGGTCAGCACGCCGGTCTAAATCCTATGGCGCAGGGGTCTGGGCCCATCGCCCATTGCACACCTGCACGTTGTGTACATGGCCAGAGAGCAGACCTAGCAACCTCCATTACAAAGGAAGTTGTGTTACACGGTCCAACCCAGCGCGCGCCGCTCAGTCACTGACGTCATGAAGGCTTCGGCTGAAACCACGACGTCGAGTGCCCATAACTGTCCCCGCGTAGATGGTTAGTGCGTATAGGCCATTAGCCAGACTCAGATCAAATACCAAGATCTCGTTATGCATGTTATTTTGAAATAACCACGGACGCCGACCAGGGCCAGGCCCACCTCTCTCCTAGGTGGTCTCAACCTGCCCTGTCGCTCCGCCACAAAGTAACCGTCGGGGGCCTTCGGGAACTCAGGCCCACCTCTACCGAGATGGAGCCACCTGCCCCTTTAGCCCCCAACATCGGAATCACTCGCGGGTACTCCTACGAGCCGACCCGACTTTAATCACCACAAGTATCATATATTATGTATAAGTATATACCCGTGACCACCTCCCAAGTGATCACGGCCCGATAGTATAGCATGGCAGACAGACAAGAATGTAGGGCCATTAATGATAAACTAGCATCCTATACTAAGCATTAGGATTGCAGGTAAGGTATCAACAGTTGTTGCAACAATGATAGGCTATGCATCAGAATAGGATTAACGGAAAGCAGTAACATGCTACACTACTCTAATGCAAGCAGTATAGAGGAGAGTAGGCGATATCTGGTGATCAAGGGAGGGGGGGCTTGCCTGGTTGCTCTCGCAAGAGAGACGGGTCGTCAACACCGTAGTCGTACTGGGTAGTAGCGGCGTCGGTCTCGATGTCTAGCGAGAGAAGAGGGGGAAGAAACAATAAATATAATGCAAACAAATGCATGACGATGCATGACATGACAAAGCGTGATGCTAGGTGTGCCCTAACGCGTTATGAGGTGATACCAGTGAAGGGGGGAAACATCCGGGAAAGTATCCCCGGTGTTTCGCGTTTTCGGGCAGAGGAGCCAGAGTGGGAAAGTTGCGAGTTCGATAGGTTAGGGATGTGTGGCGGACGAACGGGCCATGCATCCGGGTTTGTCTTGTTGTTCTGAGCAACTTTCATATTGAAAAAAAATTTAATCCGAGTTACGGATTAAAAGATATGATTTTCTAAAGATTTTATTAATTTCTGGAATTTAATTAATTATTTAAATTAATTCAAAAGTGGATTTATGACATCAGCATGAAGTCATGCTGACATCAGCAGTCAACGGGGGTTGACTGGTCAGTGACACATTTTAGTTAAACAGTTTAATTAAACTAATCAACATTAATTAGGGGGTGGGCCCTACTGTCATACTAATTAATTAGCTAATTAACAGTAGTTAATTAGGTTAATTAATCATTAGGTTAATCAATCTTAATTGGTTAATTTAATCAGAATTAATTAAGTTAATTAGTTAATTAATTAATTATTTTTATTATTTATTATTTATTATTATATTTTATTTTCTTTAAATTCTTTTTTTATTAAAACATTCTCAGGGGGTGGGCCCCCATGTCATTGGCCCTAGGGGCCAAACGGGCGCGCGGGTATCGGGAAACGGGCACGGGCGTGGGCACCCGTCGAGGCTGACCCGGGTGCGGCGGATGAAGCCCAGGGGTGCCGGACCCGGGCGCCGACTGACCGGGGCCCTAGTTCGCGGCGGCGGCCAGCGCAAGGGACGGCGGCGCGCGGGCGCGTGCCCGAGGCCACCAGGGGAGGCGGGCTCTGGTGAGCCGTGGAGTAGCGGCGGATGGGGGCAGCGCGGGCGCGCAGAAGCAGGCGCGGCCCGGCGGTTCGAGGATGCAGCAGTAAGGGAGGAGGCTAGGGGCGCGTGGGGCCGGTGGCCAGTGGCGGGGCGAAGCGGCGCCTCCTGCAGCACGCAGCTGCGGGGCGAGGGGAGGCATGGCGAGCCGTGGGCACGGGATGGAGGGGTCGGCGCGGCGAGGCCATGGTGGTGCGGGGCCGCGGTGAGCACGGACGGGCGGGTGGCTGCGCACAGCGATGAGCGCGAGCGCGCGCAGGGGGGAACGTGCAGGGGAGGGGGAGCTCACATCGAGGAGCAGGGAACGGGGCAGTGTGCTTGACGGAGCTCGGGGAGGTCGACGGGGACGAGCGACGGAGCGGGAGGTAGTCCGGCGGAGGGGGGGGCGTTCCGGCGAGGAGGAGGACGGCGAGGTCCGGCGATGGAGCGCTCCGGGCGGCGAGCGAGGGCGTCGCGGCGACCTCCTCCTCCGTTCCCGATCCAATCGGGGAGGGGGGGGGTGGGGGGGGGGGGGGGGGGGGGTGGGGGGGGGGGGGGGGGGGGGGGGGAACGGTTTATGAGTGCGGGGTGGGCCGGCCGGTTGGGCCGGTAGAGGCTAGCTGGGCCTGTTGACCCAATTGGCCAAGGGGTCTCCTTTTGTTTTTGTTTGTTTGTTTTTTTATTTTTCCTTTTCTGTTTTAGTAAGTTTAGGTCATTTAGGTATTTTGTAAAATTGTGTTTGCTGCACCATAATTACCCTTGTAATATTTGGCAACCACCGAACATTTTTGTTTCAAATTTTTGGAAACTTTTATTGTCGACATTAATTTTAAAGTTGAATTTGACGTGGTTGAACTAACGGACGTTTAGCAACAGTTATCAGGATGACGTGGCATGATTGGCATGGGATTACTGTAGCAAGATTATCCGGGCGTTGCATGTTTTGACTGGATAAGATCGTTTCAATCGTGGCAAGATTCATGATGAACACAATGTGCTAGGAATCGGACGGGGATAACACTGTGATCGAGTCCATCCCCTAGTTCGACGATGAACTCGCTACGGCGGCAACGGCGGGGAAGAATTCCGTTGACGGCGGCGGAGACCAGCGGCAGAAGGCGGCTGGCGACGAGGAGGACGATCCAGAGACCCAGGAGGCAGAGCGAGCTATGCGCGGGCAAAGGGGTTTCGGAGAAATTTCCAAAATTTTGCCCGTGAGTATATATAGCCCGACCCTGTCGCTGTGACCGAGTGGAACAACTCGGTGGCACCGAGATGCATAACTGTTGACAGTTACAGCAACTCGGTGTGACCGAAAAGTTCAAATCGGTTGCACCGAGATTGAAAACCTAGATCGACTTAGTGATCTCGGTATGACCGAAATGGAGGAATCGGTCAAACCGAAACACACAAAGAAGTTTTGGAAGTTTAAGTCTATGACCAATCGGGGACTCCGAGTGCTCCTCACACAGAGTAATTCGAATCTGACTTGATCAATTTTTGTGATGTAGCATGAATAGAGTTTGAGACGAGAAAAGCATAGATAGCTAGAGAGGGTTCTTAGGCATTCTTGTCCATCCACTTGGCAAAAAGAAAAGAAAAGCAATCAATCAAAACAGCAAGTGGATGTCCTCGAATGAGTAAAATATGCAATCAACATGCTCACACAATAAAATGGCAATTGAAATATGTGGCAAAGCATGCACAACCAATTCTAGCATCTATCAAACAATTTGCGATGACTAGGTCATCTATATATGAGTATATTGAATTAGGAGTCAAATGAGAACATTTGATCATAGGTCATACTCATCGTTTAAGCACAAGTGGGGTTACCACTTTTACATAAAGCATTGTTGTGTTCACACCATTAGAGTTGCTTTAGCTCAATTCTTAGAGTAAAGCTCCACCTAGATGTGAGATCCCCCTAAGAGGGATGAACTAACCTTGGGTTTTGTCGATGATATGTAGATGTTGAAGATGTGGATGCTCAATGTTGATGTAGATCATTTGGAGCTATCCATTGGAGTGAGTTGCACTTTCAATACCTACACGAGTTAGTCCCACAAGGAACAAACAAGGATATCCATAGACATAAAGTGATGCACACACAAGATGATGTCTATGAAAGCTTTTAGGTTACCTTGTCCCTTGTCTTACCAACAAGAGGGTTTGTGACTCCTTGAACTAGTGCAAGATGTTAAAGTTGATTGCACTTGTAGATGATAAGAGTGAAGTATGTTGGCGGAGTCACCCTCAAGAATTCTCTAGTTCTTCTTCGGGATCCACACCATCTTGATGGGAATCCTCGGTGTTATAGTTGTACTTGATGAAGTGCAACTTGAAGTAGTCTTGGGAACCCACTTGACCAAGGCCTTAGGAGCTTCTTCAAATGCATCAATTTCCTCTTGAAGCTTGTCCTTGCCTTTTTGCTTGTGGTCTTGTGGTGGAAGATCATCTTGAGCTTGTGTCCCTTTGAAAGAAGTAGGATCATACTTCTCTTGTTGAGGAACAAACTTCGTCTTGGAGTATTGATCTTCTTCCCACTCAACTCCATTGGCATTGAAATTTCGTTCAAAACTAACACCTTGATTCTTCCGGTGCCTTCCTTGCTTGCGTACAATTGCCTCGAATTGCTTACTTCCGGCAAGGCTCTTGTAAACACCTTTCTCTATAATTCCCTTCAATAAGCTATTTTCTTGCTCAAGTGTAACTTGGCTAAGAGAATCATTAGTGGAATCAAGAGAACTACTAGAAGCAACAATATTGGATTTAGCATGATTATTGTTACTACTAGAGGAAGAATCTTTCTTGTTCTTGTTACTAGACTTGACTTGAGGCATGTAAGTGGATAAGAGTAAACGCTTGGCAATGTAAGAAGAACTTTTCTTACGAAGATCATCATTGATTGCTTTTAAGAACTCATGCTCTTGCTCAACGTTGAGCTTTTCAAAGCGCAATTTCTCATGAGTCCTTAAAAGTTCTCGATGATCTCCTAAGATAGTTTCATGAGCTAACTTAAGAGTGTTTAGTTCTTTAGTTAGAGACTCAATCTTCTCCTTATCGTTGTCATTCGCTTTATCTTGATTAGCATGATTAATTGACATTTCATCATAGTATTCATCACTAGAGTTGTCAACAAGTAAATCATCATCACCTAAGAAGTCATCTTCATCACTATTGAAATCGACATACTCGGGGTGTGATACCTTTGGTCCTTTAGCCATGAAGCATGTTCCAACTCCTTCATTTGGTGAGTCAAATATGTCGTAGGAGTTGGTTGTCACAAGTGCTAGACCAGCAACACCTTCATCTTGAGTATATTTGGAGTCGGAGTGATAGCTTCTTTCGGAGTGGTTGTTGGAGTCGGAGCCGGATACCCATTCACCAACATGAGCTTGATGTCTTTGTTTTGTGTAGCTCCTTGATGACTTGTCCTTTCTTTCCGAATCCTTGCTTCTCCGTGAGGGTCTTCGTTCATAACGATCATCTCTACTCCTTCTTTCTCTAGATGGTGATTCTTCTCTTCTACTTCTTCTCTTGGGAGGATCTTCTCTTCTCTTGTAGGGGGGCGTACACTCATTGGAATAGTGTCCGGGCCTTCCACAATTGTAGCAGTTTTGCTCTCGACTAGAAGATATTTTGTCATTGTAGGACCTTGACTTGGAGCTTCTCTCTTTGCTTCTACTCTTGTAGAACTTGTTGAAGTTCTTCACCATTAAGCTCAATTCTTCATTGAAGGTTTGTTTCTCACTCGATGATGTGGGGGCTTCACATGAGGCTTTGTAAGCACCACTTGATTTGTTGTGAAGTTCCTCTTTATCCTTGAGTGACATCTCATGAGCAACAATTCTTCCGATGACTTCCGTTGGCTTGAGATCTTTGTAATTGGGCATCATTTGGATCAATGTGCACACGGTACCATATTTTCCATCCAAGGCTCTTAGGATCTTCTTGATGATGAATCTATCGGTCATCTCTTCACTGCCTAAGCCGGCAATCTCATTTGTGATAAGAGCAAGCCTAGAGTACATTTCAGCAACACCTTCACCATCCTTCATTTTGAACTTGTCAAGTTGACTTTGAAGCACATCCAATTTGGATTCCTTGACGGAGTCGGTACCTTCGTGCATATCAATCAAAGTATCCCAAATTTCCTTTGCATTCTCAAGACGGCTGATTTTGTTCAATTCTTCGGGGCACAATCCGTTGAAGAGGATATCACAAGCTTAAGCGTTGTATTGTAGCATTTTCAACTCTTCCATGGTGGCTTCACGGTTCGGTTCTTTCCCGTCAAAGAATTCACCTTGCAAGCCAATACACACAATAGCCCAAATGGCGGGGTTATGTCCAAGAATATGCATTTTCATCTTATGCTTCCAACTAGCAAAATTAGTACCATCAAAGTAAGGACCTCTACGGTGATAATTTCCCTCGCTAGACGCCATACTCTCCTAGGTTGTGAAACCAAGGCTATGACCGCCAAAGGCTATGGAAATCAAAGCAAATGGAGACCAAAGCTCCGATACCACTTGTAGGATCGAAAGTATGTCTAGAGGGGGGGTGATTAGACTACTTGACCAAATAAAAATCTAGCCTTTTCCCAATTTTAGTTCTTGGCAAATTTTAGCTATCTTAGCACAAGTCAAGCAATCTCTACACAATTCAAGCAAGCATGCAAAAGAGTATATGAGCAGCGGAAAGTAAAGCATGCAACTTGCAAGAATGTAAAGGGAAGGGTTTGGAGGATTCAAACGCAATTGGAGACATGGATGTTTTTTTTGTGGTTCCGATAGGTGGTGCTATCGTACATCCACGTTGATGGAGACTTCAACCCACGGAGGGTAACGGTTGCGCGAGTCCACGGAGGGCTCCACCCACGAAGGGTCCACGAAGAAGCAACTTGTCTATTCCATCATGGACGTCGCCCACGAAGGACTTGCCTCACTAGTGCTAGATCTTCACGAAGTAGGTGATCTCCTTGCCCTTACAAACTCCTGGATTCAACTCCACAATCTTGTCGGAGGCTCCCAAGTGACACCTAGCCAATCTAGGAGACACCACTCTCCAAGAAGTAACAAATGGTGTGTTGATCATGAACTCCTTGCTCTTGTGCTTCAAATGATAGTCTCCCCAACACTCAACTCTCTCTCACAGGATTTGGATTTGGAGGAAAGAAGATTTGAGTGGAAAGCAACTTGGGGAAGGCTAGAGATCAAGATTCATATGGTTGGAATGGAATATCTTGACCTCAACACAAGTGTAGGTGGTTCTCTCTCAAAAAATGTGTATTGGAAGTGTAGGTATGTTCTGATGGCTCTCTCCATGAATGAAGAGTGGGTGGAGGGGTATATATAGCCTCCACACAGAATCTAACCGTTACACACAATTTGCCAAACTCGGTGGGACCGAATGGTTAAACTCGGTCGGACCGATTCAGCAAACCTAGTGACCGTTAGGATTTTCGGTGGGACAGAGATGCAACTCGGTAGGACCAATATGGTTAGGGTTAGGGCATAATGTAATCTCGGTGTGACTGATTACACAAACTCGGTGGGACCGATTTTGGTAATAAGCTAACCAGAGAGTTGGTCAAGTAAACTCGGTGGGACCGATTGGCTCATCTCGGTGAGACCGAAATGTTACAAAAGGGAAACAGAGAGTTTACATTGCAATCTCGGTGGGACCGATCGCTCATCTCGGTAAGATCGAAACGTTACGAAGGGAAACAGAGAGATTACAATCCCATCTCGGTGAGACCGAGATCCCTATCGGTGAGACCGATTTGCCTAGGGTTTGTGGCAGTGGCTATGACATTTGAAACTCGGTGGCGCCGGATAGAAAGAATTGGTGGGGCCAAGTTTGAGTTTTGGTTTAGGTCATATGTGGATGTGGGAGAGTAGTTGAGGATTTTGGAGCATATCACTAAGCACTTTGAGCAAGCAAGCCATTAAGCAACACCTCATCCCTCCTTGATAGTATTGGCTTTTCCTATAGACTCAATGTGATCTTGGATCACTAAAATATAAAATGTAGAGTCTTGAGCTTCAAGCTGGAGCCAAACTTTTTGTCCTTAGAATTTTGAGGGATCCACTTTCCTCATCCATGCCATGCCATTCATTGAGCTTTTCCTGAAATATTAATCTTGGAATAATGTTAGCTCAATGAGCTATATGTTGTTAGGAATTACCAAAACCACCCAGGGATAGTTGCACTTTCACCTACCCTCGTACTGATATAGTAGGCCGCTTCAGCCTGGATGATCGGTCCTGCGTTGGCCTCCAGATCGACAACAGATGACCCATGCCAAAGAATCACTTGTGGTTCAAAGCAAGCGTTTCCAACGCCGCGGAATGGTTGAGTTGAAGTTCATTTCATGGCTTGTTATTTGTTGTGTGGTGAAAACTTTAGTATTTATAATGTATCCTCGTTGTCGATGTGGGTTGATGACCTGTTGTATGTAATAAAATGATATGCCTGTGATAAACTTACTAAATTTATGAATGGCTTTTGAGTTGCTTCTCTAAATTTGTACTAGCTTCACGTGCTTCGCGTGTCGGGCGGGTGTTTTTACTGTAGCCATATATTAATGTGTTCGTTGTACCTAACCAGCACCTCGAATCCTCGATACTAGTATACTATATACTAGTAGGAGTAAGTAGTAGGAGTAGTAGGGTGGCATGGGCCAGAACAAGCATTCACTTCCAGGAGTACGGCACACACCACCACCACGACATCCATCTGACACCATATTATTTCTTGGAGTCCGTGCTAGAGCAATCTCTTCAACCTCGTCATTTCTCTAACTTCAGCCATCGCGCGGCGGGCGAGGTGGGGGTTTGCCGATAGTCGGTATCATAAACTGTGGTCCCACTTGTAAGGCCAACTCCAACGCACGACCCCAAACAGACCTCCATTTTGCACGAACTCCAATGATAATTTTGACTAGAAAAGAAAGACCAAAGAAAACAAGAACCACAAGAATACATTTTATTACTCCTGTAAGTTGGATTAGTGCCTTCTCGATGCATTCATTGTTGATCTGTGGAGGCTCGATCTTGCGTGCTTCTTTCTTCTTCGAGTGTAAAGAAGTAGACGTTGCTTCCTCGCATCCAGTCTCATGTCTAGCCTCTATTCTAGTAGGAGTATCAACAAGTGCACTAATCTCATCCGATAGCAGAACCGAAGATTTGGTCGGGTTCTTCCTCCTTTTTCCGACATGTGGGACATCCAACATCCAGGTCGTGTCATGAAAGAAAATAGAGTGGTAGTTGAAGCCATGAGATGTGCATCTTAGGTTAAACTGTAAATAGAATCTTACTACTCTTGAGTAACTCCAAAAGCGGCCACCGAAGATCTTTATTGGATTTGTTTTTCATCACCAGCACGTCGAGGTGAAAGATGTGTAGGTTCAGTGGGTCCTCTTGCGTTTTCACTGACATGTGGGCCCACATGTGAGCAAACAGACGATGGGCTCTGCGCGTCCGTTGGCTGGATGAGAAGAGAGATAGAGGAGGGCTGAGCACGGACTGCAGGAAATTTGTTCTACGTACCTCGATATAGTGGGGTGGCATGGGCCATAACTCAGTAGCATTCACGTCTAGCAGTACGGCACACGCCACCCACATGAGTCCCATCTGACACCAATTTTCTTGGAGTCCGTGCTACATCCATCTATTCTCCCTCCTGTTTTCTCAGCCATCACGTGGTGGGCGGGGTGGGGGTTTGCCGATAGTCGGTTTGCTCAACTGCGGCCCCACTTGTAAGTGAAAATGAAACACCGCATGCATTCCCGCTTGAGCGGTGTGCCGGACCAACCGTGTGGGGGTGCGACGTGAACATAGTAGGCTTTTCCTTTTGAACTCGTAACTTGTAAAATTTGGTTCTGCTCCATGGCGTGACCGATAGATAGAAAATAACAATTTTGCCTAGAGTAATGAGAAGTTTGGTTCTGGCGCCGTTCATGCATGGAGTACGTACGAAAATTATGAAGTTGATGCGAAAGGTAAGATAATTACTGTAGTATCATATACTACTACATGGATTTGACGGAAAGATAAAAATACATACGGATCCATCAATGTTCAACGACATCCTCACGCCCTAGTGCGTCGGGTCACCAACTGACGTGTGAGGAGCAGCGGTGTTGGCGGCGAGCTCAACGTGCTTCTTAACAATGCCGTCCAAGGTTGCCCTGCGCTCCAAGAAGGCCAGCTTCCTATCGTCCTCCTCTTGCATGTATTAGTCCTTGTGGACGATTTGCGTGTAGATGTGGGTGATTATGTCGATGGTGTCTTGCTGCGCGAGGCGCTGCGTGGCGAGCGCGACCTCGAGGTGGACATTCTCCAGCGCGACGGCGGGCAGTCGCAGGGCCACCAGTGCGTCAAAGAGGTTGTTACCATAGTGGCCGTTGAGGGTGGCGGGCATCGTAGAGCCTGGGCGCGTCGGCTGGAGGCTTACGTCAAAGTCGACCACAAGCTTCTTGACGATAGTGAACTTGTCGAGGAAACCGACGAGGACCTCGTCGAACAAGGAGACGAAGCTGTCGTCCAAGCGGCCCCTCGCCCTGGCGGCCTCAAGCAATACTACCTGGAGACGTTCCTCGGTGCCGGTGGACGTGGTAGTACTCCTAAATCCAGACGGTGGTGCTACTAGTACTAGTAGTAGTACTACCAATGTAGTAGTAGGAGTACTAGCACTGTACTACCCGTTGGTCAAATTATTACATGCTGCTCCTCACAGTGAAGTGACAAGACCCTGCGCCGGAGATGACACCTGAGTATAGGCGCCGTGTTCGGCATACCATAGTCAGCCTCACCGTCTGCAGTCACTATCATCATGGCTATAGAGCTAGCCTTCTTACAACTAGCCCTGTTCGACATAATTTCCCGTGCGTAGATGCCCGTGCATTGCACGGAACACCAAGATTGGCAGTGGACGGCTCCGGCAGCGGCCATCGCGCCAGATTTTTCCACGGCCTTCTACTCCTAGATTGTGAGAGATAAGGAGTTTTTTGTAAATAGGGAACAAGTGCGGGCATCTTTTTGCAAAATTGGAGAATCTTGGTTTGTATGCGTCAGATCTAGATCCGACGGCTATTGGTGAAAGATGGGAGGCACAGCATCATCACCAACTCAGGACCTATTCGATTCGCAGGATTTTGAAAATGTAGGAATAGGACACGGCAATATTACAAGTTTCAAACTGATATTACAAATGTTAGGAGTAATGCTGCACCTACGAAGAGGGAATTACTAGGAAGTTTACGTAAGAACTTTCGTTACTTTAGGTGGATGCAGCATTATCGTACAAACTAAAATCCATCGCCCTGACAAGTCACTAATGGGCAAATAAGTTTTCGAGTCTTTGGCCACTTGATGTTTCAAAAACAAATTCAGCTTCTGCGGAGAAATGATCTCCACCGTGTACCCGCGCGGGTGTGGCTGGGCACGAAGTGTGAGTACGTGAACGGTGCACCTATTCTCTTCTTGTATACGTACACCACCTACGTGGGGTTGTGTGAGAGAGATACAAACCTAGAGAGATATAGTGTGTGGGTTCTTGAGAGTTTTTGTGTGTGGGGGGGGGATCAATCAAAATTTTTAACATATGCAATGTGTGTGAAATAGAGTCCTAGATATAACATATATATAGAGGGGGCGATCCACGAGAAGAGAGTGGAGGTATCATCGGCTTGAGGTGTCCATAGAATCGAAGAGAGGGATGATGTGTGTGTGTGTGCGCACGCGCGATCGATAAAGAGTGCCATCGAATTTGTGTGTGCCCACGTCAAAGATATAGAGTGGCTGGCCTACTGGAACGTGAGATGGGACATGTGCAGTTTGTCTTTGTGGCATGGATATCTACCTGCAGCGCTCGACTATCGGTGTGTGGTGGGGGAAGAGGGAGGCCCAATTAACTATAGATGTACAATGGCTGGTATATGTGTGGAGGAGGAGGGAGGCCTACCTCATGTATTAAGGAGATTGATCTGCCTCATGTATCAAGGGAGATCGATCGGCATCCACGCATATGTGCAGGAGATGAATAAGGTTGGGAGAGAGACAGAGGTAGAGTGTTGGAGGGGGTGGTAGTGGAGTTGCTTCTAACAAATGGTGGGATAGGCTTGCTAGACAAACGGAGGGAGCGCCCGCAATATCAATAAGAGAGGAGATGGCTACTTGTTGTTTATGCACGTGTGTGTGAGAGACGGGTTAGGAGGCATGCACGAATGATGAGGGGGGATGATGTGGCTGTGGTAAGCAGACGTAACTACATAGGAAGATCAATCCCCTTTGTAATAGAAAGGAGAGACATAACCTCTGAGGTACGTCGATCGATGTGGGGGTAGTTAAAGTTAATCTAGGTATATGTTGGGAGATCGATCGGTATGCATGCATGTGTGTGTTAGAAGCAAATGAGGTACAAGGAGAAGGATAGAGAGAGAGAGAGGGATGCATGTAGGAGGTGGTACGAGAGGCATACTATATCGAGGGGGAGGAGTGTGCGAGTACGAGAATGATGAAAAGAGTGGTGGGAGTGAGGCATGGACGGTGACAAGAGAAGAGGGGAAGCTTGTGTTTGTGCTAGGCACACCTGGCTGGAGAGGCATATCGATCGATGGGTGCCGTAAAGAAGGAGCTGGGGGAACACTTTGATATTATGCAACTCCCGTTTGCCGGAGGAACACTTTGTGTGCTACCAAACGTCACAACGTAACTGGGTGATTATAAAGGTGCTCTACAGGTGTCTCCAAAGGTACATGTTGGGTTGGCGTATTTCGAGATTAGGATTTGTCACTCCGATTGTTGGAGAGGTATCTCTGGGCCCTCTCGGTAATGCACATCACCTAAGCCTTGCAAGAAATGCAACTAATGAGTTAGTTGCGAGATGATGTATTACAGAACGAGTACAGAGACTTGCTGGCTACGAGATTGAACTAGGTATTGAGATACCGACAATCGAATCTCGGGTAAGTAACATACCGATGACAAAGGGAACAACGTTTGTTGTTATGAGGTTTGACCGATAAAAGATCTTCGTAGAATATGTGGGAGCCAATATCAGTATCCAGGTTCCGCTATTAGTTATTGACCGGAGACGTGTCTCGGTCATGTCTACATTGTTCTCGAACCCGTAGGGTCCGCACGCTTAAGCTTTCGATGACAGTTATATTATGAGTTTATTAGTTTGGTTGTACCAAAGTTAGTTCAGAGTCCCGGATATGATCACAGACATAACGAGGAGTCTCGAAATGTTCGAGACATAAAGATTGATATATTGGACGGCTATATTCGGACACCGGAAGTATTCCGGGGAAGTTTCGGATAAAACCGGAGTACCGGGGGGTTACCGGAACCCCCCGGGGGGTTAATGGGCCTCATGGGCCTAAAGTGGAGAAGAGGAGGGGCAGCCAGGGCAGGCCGCGCACCCCCTCTCCCCTAGTCCGAATTGGACAAGGAGGGAGGGGCGGCGCCCCCCCTTTCCTTCCTCTCTTCTCTCCCTTCCTTCCCCCTCTCCTACTTGGACAAGGAAAAAGGATGGAGTCCTACTCCCGGTAGGAGTAGGACTCCTCCCTGGCGCGCCTCATCATGGCCGGCCGCCCCTCTCCCTTGCTCCTTTATATACGGGGGCACCTCTATACACAACAATTGATCCTTGAGATCTCTTAGCCATGTGCGGTGCCCCCCTCCACCATAATCCTCGATAATATTGTAGCGGTGCTTAGGCGAAGCCCTGCGACTGTAGAACATCAAGATCGTCACCACGCCGTCGTGCTGATGGAACTCTTCCCCGACACTTTGCTGGATCGGAGTCCGGGGATCGTCATCGAGCTGAACGTGTGCTAGAACTCGGAGGTGTCGTAGTTTCGGTGCTTGATCGGTCGGGCCGTGAAGACGTACGACTACATCAACCACGTTGTTATAACGCTTCTGCTTTCGGTCTACGAGGGTACGTGGACAACACTCTCCCCTCTCATTGCTATGCATCACCATGATCTTGCGTGTGCGTAGGAATTTTTTTGAAATTACTACGTTCCCCAACAGTGGCATCCGAGCCTAGGTTTTATGTGTTGATGTTATATGCACGAGTAGAACACAAGTGAGTTGTGGGCGATATAAGTCATACTGCTTACCAGCATGTCATACTTTGGTTCGGCGGTATTGTTGGATGAAGTGGCCCGGACCGACATTACGCGTACTCTTACGCGAGACTGGTTCTACCGACGTGCTTTGCACATAGGTGGCTGGCGGGTATCAGTTTCTCCAACTTTAGTTGAACCGAGTGTGGCTACGCCCGGTCCTTGCGAAGGTTAAAATAGCACCAACTTGACAAACTATCATTGTGGTTTTGATGCGTAGGTAAGATTGGTTCTTACTTATGCCCGTAGCAGCCATGTAAAACTTGCAACAAACGAAGTAGAGGACGTCTAACTTGTTTTTGCAGGGCATGTTGTGATGTGATATGGTCAAGACATGATGCTAAATTTTATTCTATGAGATGATCATGTTTTGTAACCGAGTTATCGGCAACTGGCAGGAGCCATATGGTTGTCGCATTATTGTATGCAATGCAATCGCGCTATAATGCTCTACTTTATCACTAAGCAGTAGCGATAGTCATGGAAGCATAAGATTGGCGAGACAACAATGATGCAAGAATGGAGATCAAGGTGTCGCGCCGGTGACGATGGTGATCATGACGGTACTTCGGAGATGGAGATCACAAGTACAAGATGATGATGGCCATATCATATCACTTATATTGATTGCATGTGATGTTTATCTTTTATGCATCTTATCTTGCTTTGATTGACGGTAGCATTATAAGATGATCTCTCACTAAATTTCAAGATAAAAGTGTTCTCCCTGAGTATGCACCGTTGCCAAAGTTCGTCGTGCCCAGACACCACGTGATGATCGGGTGTGATAAGCTCTACGTCCATCTACAACGGGTGCAAGCCAGTATTTGCACACGCAGAATACTCAGGTTAAACTTGACGAGCCTAGCATATGCAGATATGGCCTCGGAACACTGAGACCGAAAGGTCGAGCGTGAATCATATAGTAGATATGATCAACATAGTAATGATCGGTTATGGTTTAGTTGATTTGGATCACGTAATCACTTAGAAGATTAGAGGGAGGTCTTTCTAAGTGGGATTTCTTAAGTAATATGATTAATTGAACTTAAATTTATCATGAACTTAGTACCTGATAGTATCTTGCTTGTTTATGTTTGATTGTAGATAGATGGCCCGTGCTGTTGTTCTGTTGAATTTTAATGCGATCCTTGAGAAAGCAAAGTTGAAAGATGATTGTAGCAATTACACGGACTGGGTCCATAACTTGAGGATTATCCTCATTGCTGCACAGAAGAATTACGTCCTGGAAGCACCGCTGGGTGCCAGGCCTGCTGCTGGAGCAACACCAGATGTTATGAACGTCTGGCAGAGTAAAGCTGATGACTACTCGATAGTTCAGTGTGCCATGCTTTACGGCTTAGAATCAGGACTTCAACGACGTTTTGAACGTCATGGAGCATATGAGATGTTCCAGGAGTTGAAGTTAACATTTCAAGAAAATGCCCGGATTGAGAGATATGAAGTCTCCAATAAGTTCTATAGCTGCAAGATGGAGGAGAACAGTTCTGTCAGTGAGCATATACTCAAAATGTCTGGGTATAATAATCACTTGATTCAATTGGGAGTTAATCTTCCAGATGACTGTGTCATTGACAGAATTCTCCAATCACTGCCACCTAGCTACAAGAGCTTCGTGATGAACTATAATATGCAAGGGATGAATAAGACTATTCCCGAGCTCTTCGCAATGCTGAAAGCTGCGGAGGTAGAAATCAAGAAGGAGCATCAAGTGTTGATGGTTAACAAAACCACTGGTTTCAAGAAAAAGGGAAAAGGGAAGAAGAAGGGGAACTTCAAGAAGAACAGCAAGCAAGTTGCTGCTCAAGAGAAGAAACCCAAATCTGGACCTAAGCCTGAAACTGAGTGCTTCCACTGCAACCAGACTGGTCACTGGAAGCGGAACTGACCGAAGTATTTGGCGGATAAGAAGGATGGCAAGGTGAACAAAGGAATATGTGATATACATGTTATTGATGTGTACCTTACTAGAGCTCACAGTAGCACCTGGGTATTTGATACTGGTTCTGTTGCCAATATTTGCAACTCGAAACAGGGACTACGGATTAAGCGAACACTGGTGAAGGACGAGGTGACGATGCGCGTGGGAAATGGTTCCAAAGTCGATGTGATCGCGGTCGCCACGCTACCTCTACATCTACCATCGGGATTAGTATTAGACCTAAATAATTGTTATTTGGTGCCAGCGTTGAGCATGAACATTATATCTGGATCTTGTTTAATGCGAGACGGTTATTCATTTAAATCAGAGAATAATGGTTGTTCTGTTTATATGAGTAATATCTTTTATGGTCATGCACCCTTGAAGAATGGTCTATTTTTGATGAATCTCGATAGTAGTGATACACATATTCATAATGTTGAAACCAAAAGATGTAGAGTTGATAATGATAGTGCAACTTATTGGTGGCACTGCTGTTTAGGTCATATCAGTATAAAACGCATGAAGAAACTCCATACTGATGGACTTTTGGAATCACTTGATTATGAATCACATGGTACTTGCGAACCGTGCCTCATGGGCAAGATGACAAAAACACCGTTCTCCGGTACTATGGAGAGAGCAACAGACTTGTTGGAAATCATACATACAGATGTATGTGGTCCAATGAATGTTGAAGCTCGTGGCGGATATCGTTATTTTCTCACCTTCACAGATGATTTAAGCAGATATGGGTATATCTACTTAATGAAACATAAGTCTGAAACATTTGAAAAGTTCAAAGAATTTCAAAGTGAAGTTGAAAATCAGCGCAACAAGAAAATAAAGTTTCTACGATCTGATCGTGGAGGAGAATATTTGAGTTATGAGTTTGGTCTACATTTGAAACAATGTGGAATAGTTTCGCAACTCACGCCACCCGGAACACCACAGCGTAATGGTGTGTCCGAACGTCGTAATCGTACTTTACTTGATATGGTGCGATCTATGATGTCTCTTACAGATTTACCGCTATCGTTTTGGGGTTATGCTTTAGAGACGGCCGCATTCAAATTAAATAGGGCACCATCAAATTCCGTTGAGATGGCGCCTTATGAACTGTAGTTTGGCAAGAAACCAAAGTTGTCGTTTCTGATAGTTTGGGGCTGCGATGCTTATGTGAAAAAACTTCAACCTGATAAGCTCGAACCCAAATCAGAGAAATGTGTCTTCATAGGATACCCAAAGGAGACTGTTGGGTACACCTTCTATCACAGATCCGAAGGCAAGATATTTGTCGCTAAGAATGGATCCATTCTAGAGAAGGAGTTTCTCTCGAAAGAAGTGAGTGGGAGGAAAGTAGAACTTGATGAGGTAACTATACCTGCTCCCTTATTGGAAAGTAGTACATCGCAGATACCGGTTTCTGTGACACCTACACCAATTAGTGAGGAAGCTAATGATCATGATCATGAAACTTCAGAACAAGTTACTACCGAACCTTGTAGATCAACCAGAGTAAGATCCGCACCAGAGTGGTACGGTAATCCTGTTCTGGAAGTCATGCTACTAGATCATGATGAACCTACAAACTATGAAGAAGCGATGGTGAGCCCAGATTCCGCAAAATGGCTTGAAGCCATGAAATCTGAGATGGGATCCATGTATGAGAACAAAGTATGGACTCTGGTTGACTTGCCCAATGATCGGCAAGCTATTGAGAATAAATGGATCTTCAAGAAGAAGACTGACGCTGACGGTAATGTTACTGTCTACAAAGCTTGACTTGTCGCAAAAGGTTTTCGACAAGTTCAAGGGATTGACTACGATGAGACCTTCTCACCCGTAGCATTGCTTAAGTCTGTCCGAATCATGTTAGCAATTGCCGCATTTTATGATTATGAAATTTGGCAGATGGGTGTCAAAACTGCATTCCTGAATGGATTTCTGGAAGAAGAGTTGTATATGATGCAACCGGAAGGTTTTGTCGATCCAAAGGGAGCTAACAAAGTGTGCAAGCTCCAGCGATCCATTTATGGACTGGTGCAAGCCTCTTGGAGTTGGAATAAACGCTTTGATATTGTGATCAAAGCATTTGGTTTTGTACAGACTTTTGGAGAAGCCTGTATTTACAAGAAAGTGAGTGGGAGCTCTGTAGCATTTCTGATATTATATGTAGATGACATATTACTAATCGAAAATGATATAGAATTTCTGGATAGCATAAAGGGATACTTGAACAAGAGTTTTTCAATGAAAGACCTCGGTGAAGCTGCTTACATATTGGGCACTAAGATCTATCGAGATAGATCAAGACGCTTAATTGGACTTTCACAAAACACATACCTTGACAAAGTTTTGAAGAAGTTCAAAATGGATCAAGCAAAGAAAGGATTCTTGCCTGTGTTACAAGGTGTGTAATTGAGTAAGACTCAATGCCCGAACAATGCAGAAGATAGAGAGAAAATGAAAGATGTTCCCTATGCTTCAGCCATAGGCTCTATCATGTATGCAATGCTGTGTACCAGACCTGATGTGTGTCTTGCTATAAGTCTAGTAGGGAGGTACCAAAGTAATCCACGAGTGGATCACTGGACAGTGGTCAAGAACATCCTGAAATACCTGAAAAGGACTAAGGATATGTTTCTTGTATACGGAGGTGACAAAGAGCTCATCGTAAATGGTTACGTTGATGCAAGCTTTGACACTGATCCGGACGATTCTAAATCGCAAACCGGATACGTGTTTACATTAAACGGTGGAGCTGTCAGTTGGTGCAGTTCTAAACAAAGCGTTGTGGCGGGATCTACATGTGAAGCGGAATACATAGCTGCTTCGGAAGCAGCAAACGAAGGATTCTGGATGAAGGAGTTCATATCCGATCTAGGTGTCACACCTAGTGCATCGGGTCCAATGAAAATCTTTTGTGACAATACTGGTGCAATTGCCTTGGCAAAGGAATCCAGATTTCACAAGAGAACGAAGCACATCAAGAGACGCTTCAATTCCATCCAGGATCTAGTCCATCTGGGAGACATAGAGATTAGCAAGATACATACGGATCTGAATGTTGCAGACCCGTTGACTAAGCCTCTTCCACGAGCAAAACATGATCAGCACCAAAGCTCCATGGGTGTTAGAATCATTACCGTGCAATCTAGATTATTGACTCTAGTGCAAGTGGGAGACTGAAGGAAATATGCCCTAGAGGCAATAATAATGTTATTATTTTATTTCCTTATATATCATAATAAATGTTTATTATTCATGCTAGAATTGTATTATCCGGAAACATAATACTTTTGTGAATACATAGACAAACTAAACGTCACTAGTATGCCTCTACTTGACTAGCTCATTAATCAAAGATGGTTATGTTTCCTAACCATAGACATGTGTTGTCATTTGATGAACGGGATCACATTATTAGGAGAATGATGTGATTGACATGACCCATTCCATTAGCTTAGCACCCGATCGTTTAGTATGTTGCTATTGCTTTATTCATAACTTATACATGTTCCTATGACTATGAGATTATGCAACTCCCGTTTGCCGGAGGAACACTTTGTGTGCTACCAAACGTCACAACGTAACTGGGTGATTATAAAGGTGCTCTACAGGTGTCTCCAAAGGTACATGTTGGGTTGGCATATTTCGAGATTAGGATTTGTCACTCCGATTGTCGGAGAGGTATCTCTGGGCCCTCTCGGTAATGCACATCACCTAAGCCTTGCAAGCAATGCAACTAATGAGTTAGTTGCGAGATGATGTATTACGGAATGAGTAAAGAGACTTGCCGGCAACGAGATTGAACTAGGTATTGAGATACCGACGATCGAATCTCAGGCAAGTAACATACCGATGACAAAGGGAACAACGTATGTTGTTATGCGGTCTGACCGATAAAAGATCTTCGTAGAATATGTGGGAGCCAATATGAGCATCCAGGTTCCGCTATTGGTTATTGACCGAAGACGTGTCTCGGTCATGTCTACATTGTTCTCAAACCTGTAGGGTCCGCACGCTTAAGGTTTCGATGACAGTTATATTATGAGTTTATTAGTTTTGATGTACCGAAGTTAGTTCGGAGTGCCGGATATCATCACGGACATAACGAGGAGTCTCGAAATGTTCGAGACATAAATATTGATATATTGGATGGCTATATTCGGACACCGGAAGTATTCGGGGGAAGTTTCGGATAAAACCGGAGTATCGGGGGGTTACCGGAACCCCTCGGGGGGTTAATGGTCCTCATGGGCCTAAAGTGGAGAAGAGGAGGGGTAGCCAGGGCAGGCCGCGCGCGCCCTCTCCCCCTAGTCCGAATTGGACAAGGAGGGAGGGGCGGCGCCCCCCTTTCCTTCCTCTCTTCTCTCCCTTCCTTCCCCCTCTCCTACTTGGACAAGGAAAAAGGAGGGAGTCCTACTCCCGGTAGGAGTAGGACTCCTCCCTGGCGCGCCTCATCATGGCGGGCCACCCCTCTCCCTTGCTCCTTTATATACGGGGGTAGGGGGGCATCTCTAGACACAAAAATTGATCCTTGAGATCTCTTAGCCGTGTGCGGTGCCCCTCTCCACCATAATCCTCGATAATATCGTAGCGGTGCTTAGGCGAAGCCCTGCGACTATAGAACATCAAGATTGTCACCACGTCGTCGTGCTGACGGAACTCTTCCCCGACACTTTGCTGGATCGGGGTCCAGGGATCGTCATCGAGCTGAACGTGTGCTAGAACTCGGAGGTGCCGTAGTTTCGGTGCTTGATCGGTCGGGCTGTGAAGACGTACGAATACATCAACCACGTTGTTATAACGCTTCCGCTTTCGGTCTACGAGGGTACGTGGACAACACTCTCCCCTCTCGTTGCTATGCATCACCATGATCTTGCGTGTGCGTAGGAATTTTTTTGAAATTACTACGTTCCCCAACACCTACACACACCGTGGGTGAACGACCTAAAGTGAAAAGACGAATTTGCGCGATGGAGCTAGAGAATGCTGAGGGAGGGTGAGAGCGATGCGGGCGTGTGCATGCACAAGAGAAAGTTAGCGCTAGCTACAAAGATAAGAGGGTTGTGTGGGTGTAAAAGACGAGATCATATATACTTCATTATAGAAAGCGAATTCGGATATTTGAAAAATTTATCATAGTGTTTCAAACCGGCGGATGTGTGAATATATATAACGGTGATACACATGGTGTGGTTATGAACATGGTATACTACATTTAATATGTTTTATCTCTACTCTTATAAAAAACGGAGTTGTTGATGATGGTGTGCCTGCCATCCTGCATTATAGGCCGTCTGATTTATATCTGGCGGATAGCAAGGAAACTATGATGGTTGAAGTTGGCAACAATCATGATTGTAGATTCTTATTGAAATAGAGAAACGAATTCAAATTTAGTTCGAATTGAAGTGGTAGTATAGACATTTGGAATGCACTAAAATGTTGGTATGAGTAGGTTACATGCATTATACAGCAAGCGAAAAAATTTAATCGGACATAACATGGATTCATACTCCCTCCTTCCATCTATATAGGGCGTAATGAGATTTTTAAGACCGCCTTTGACTATTGACAAGATTAATAGTACATGACATGCACAATGTGAAAATTATATCATTGAAAGAACCTTTCACAGACGAATTTAACGGTGTGCTTTGTGTAAGTTGCATGTCATATATCATTGCTCTAATATTTGGTCAAAGTTAGCCCTATATAGATGGAAGGAGGGAGTAGCTTTGAATAGCATTTGTATAGTAAAACGGGGCAAGACTCTCTCTTTGTGTGGTGTGAATAGTTTTATTTTTTTCCTTTTCTTTTTGGTTGAGGGAAGTGCAAATTGATTTGGTACATACAAGTACAATATTACTACACGCTAGGCTTGTCCCTAAAATTCAACCCGCATCTTGTTATATCCCGAAAATTCAGATATCGTGCTCCCAAAACTAGCGCCTTCACAACCCGCGCCTTGCTATCCCGAAATTACAATGCGCGCGAAAACTCCCTCCAGCTGCCAAATCCCGACACGCGAAATCCCCCTTCTGACCCTGACCTGAAAGGGCCGCTAGTTCAAGTCGCTGGGGGGTACTTTTGTAACACACCCTACATTTTGGACAAGCGCGTTCCTAAGTCATGCTTCACCCCCTCCCATCGCCCCTTTTCACCATTCGAAATCCCAGGCCGCCATAACCTCTCCGCTCCAGCCACGAAACCCCACCCTCCTCCGTCCACCACGTCACCGCTGCCCAGCCGGAGCCTCTTCCCCGACGACGTCGTCCAGCGCAACATCTCGACGTCCCTCGTCCACCTCCCCGGATGAGGATCCGTCATCCATCTCGCCGTCCCGCCGGTTCAGCCGCCCCGTCCTCCACCTCCAAGGAGCTGCTCCGACGATCGCCTCGTCTATCGCGGCTGCTCCATCCCCACACCGCCGCCTTAACCTGCTCCACCGGAACCGCAGCATCCTCACCGACTCCTCGGACAAAGCCGAGGCCTACTCGGCGCCACCAAAGAGGTTGTACACTCATCGCATCGCACCTTCTCCTTAACTCGACCTCCCGGCGCCAACGGTGCTCCATCCCACACCCCCATGGAGCGGCTACCTTGAAGCCGGCGCCGCGGGCGACATCTCCATGGCGGCTCTCCCCCAGTGCGAGGCCCCTTCGGCGGCGGCGTCCATACCAGCCGGATCTGCTGCTGCTGCTCCGGCTCTCGCTCGATCGCTCGCTCGCCCAGCTGCTGCTGCTACTCTCCCCTTCGCTCGTGCTGCTGCTCTGCTCCAATTAAGCCACACTTCAGTCGACTGAATCGACTTTTGGGTCAGTCGATTTTCAGGGGTTGGGGGGGCTCGCCGGAGTTAAGAAAGAACCACCCACAGCGGGGACGGGGACTCATCGAACAGGTACCCCACTATCTATCTTAGGGTTTAGGGTGGGGGCGGGGGGGCTGGAGGGCAGGTCGGGGCGGCGGTGGCGAGTTGTTTCGGGGCGGCGAGGCGGCGCTGGGGCCGGCGGTTCGGCCGGTGGTGGCTGGCAGCTCAGGGGGGTGCAGGTTGAAGATGAACTGCAGGCCCTCCCTAAACTACATGTCAAGTGCCTCTCTGCTACCATTGCGTTCAGTTTCGACAGTAGCATTCAGATTCCACAGTAAATTTCAGTTTCGACAGTTAAGTTCAGTGTCAACAGTTTTTACCTCATCTGTTGTAGCCAGGTGGTTTTTGGTGATGTTAATTTTACATCCATTTTACATCATCTATTGGAGATGCTATTAGAATCCCACTTGAGATTGACGATGTGTGCCTTGTGCTGCTTCAGCCTTGACGTCTTACGGCTCACCGGAGCTGCTCCAATGACAGAATGATCCGTCACAATAGAGCAGTGCCCTGGGCGCGGTCTACAGATTCCTCAGATCTTCCTCCACACCTCCGACAGCCACCTCTGCCTCAACTGCTTCAGCGACCAACCCAATGATGCTGAGGTCGACACGGCTACGGCAATGAGGTTGTACACTTGTTAGATCACTTATTACTATACATTCACGTCGATCCATTAGGGCTATTTTGGTTCAACGGAAAAACATCGATCCACTGGTTGTTACCATCACTCTAAATTTCTGCATGCTCTCCTTACATAATCTCACCATATTTTTTCGTATGCATGTCAGATATTGTACACAGTCATGCTGAACATGTAGAGAAAAAGAGAAGAGTTTTGCGCGGCAATACAATGTCATGCAGACATCGCTCCATGGTGGGGTTCAATGGCAAACCCTCCCCACCCCTCTCCAGATTGTAATCCAGAGGAAGATATCTGTTCTGAGGCGGATTCGGACGCCGCTGACCACTCCTATTTACCCCCCAAGGTGTTTGCTCTACCTTGGCTTGATGATGTTAGTCATATCATGCATATGTTGCCTTGCAGTGCCTACTTTTGACATCATATATGTCATCTGCTTAGTTTAGACATGTTCTGTAATGCCATCTGTTTAGTTCCTATATCAAATATGGGAATTATGCAGTCTCATGTCTTTTAGCCAGCCATAATATATGTGAAATGTGCAATGCCATCCTGTTTAACCAGGCATCATATATTTGAATGATATCTTGCCCATCCTTTTCTTCATTACATTTCCATTTGTCGACAATATTTGTACATTAAACTACTCTTCCTGTGAATCAGCCATTTGGGTGGGAGATGGAAAAATCTGGAGTGAAAACAAGGCCTTCAGAGCAGACAGTGCCACCTGTTGAAGCAGATCTCTTGTTGGGTCCCAATAGCTCCTCAGAGATGGATTCAGCGACAGATGACCAGTCATATTCCCCCACTAAGGCGCATGCTCTAACTTGGCATGGTTATACTGCTCATATCATGCATACAGTGTCTTGCATTGCATAGTTTAGACATCATATACACAATATTCAACACCATGTTCTTAGTTCAGACATCATATCGAATGCCCTCTGTTTAGCATATAAATCACATATGTGAATTAAATGATGCGATCCTGATTACTTAGATAACATGTAGGTGAATTATGTCATGCGATCCTGTTTAGTTATTCATCATATCTTTGAATTATGTTATGCTATGCTATCCAGTTTAGATAGACATCATATATGTGAAATTATGTCATGCTATCCGTTTTAGTTAAACAATATACATGTCAACTATTTCATGCCCTCTTTTTTCCACACTATCTATTGCATATGTCTCTCATACAATGTCTGTACATTCAACTATGTTTCTTGTTTATCAGCCATTTGATTGGAGCGGGTGATGCCAGTATCTAGCGGACTAAAAACACGGTCTTCAAATAAAACAGTGCTACCTCTTGGTGGAGATAGGACCCCGGTTGTACATGCACAAGAACCAACCCTACCACACATAACCCAAACTCTCGCAGATTGTACCCCTACTACGATGGACAGAGAACCAGCTTCACCCAATCTAACCCCAACCCCAGCCGATAGTAACCCAGTTCCTGTTGACACAGCACCATCTCCACCACAGAGCTCCCAAACAAGAGCAGTTAGTAAGGCAGCTCCAGTGCCCAAAGGGCCAGTACTATCACGGTGAACCCCAACTCCACCAGTTAGTACGCTTATACCTGTGGAGGAAGCACAACCAGCTAGTCGTAGTTTAGCATCTATCGCATTTGATGTTGTTAAATCGTATGTGCGTATCTTCCCATCTTGGAAATATTATACTGAATATGAAGGAAAATGCCAGTTGCAGGTGTTTGTCCAGGAGTTATGTGTAAGTAATGTTATTCATGGCAATTACTTTGCTTCGTCCCATACATCCTACCTCCATGATGGTTATAATACAGCAAATTTTCCCATTTTTGTCTATAGAGAAGGACCGATTTGGAAACTCAGGATGAGGTAACCTGTGCTAATACCTCTGCTATCTTCAAGAATGCTTGGTGGCTGTATCGGAATTACCTGAAGAAAACGTACTTCACCGGCAAAGAAACTAATCAAATTCCCTTACGTTCTCCTGAGACACATTTACTGGACAATGACTGGGAATGCCTTGTTCTGTACTGGTCCCGAACCAAGAATGTGGTAAGGTCTATGAGCTCATTTTCTATTTTTAAGTATTATATTCTTGCGTCTTACTGTACTCTGTTCATGTAGAACAAGTGCCTAAACCTGAAGAACAACTGTTCTAATTTAAGATTCCATTGCTACCATAGGACATAGATATATGTTTGTTTGATGCTTTTATTATGTGCTAGTACTTGGCAATAGAAGACTTGGTAGTTTAATCCTGTCCACCTTACTAATGAACTGGTTCACCGAAATGAGTTTCATATACTAGTACATGCTAAACTTGTTATGTGTCTGCTTGTTTCTTCTTTTAGAATGCTGACAGAATATTGGGGAAGAGTGCCTTATTAAGCAACGGTAAAGGACGTAATGCAGATAAGGTTCAGGATAGTGACACATCCTGTCTTGGTTTAGTGTTGGAGTTACTGGGCACTACCGCTTGCACAAGCTATTCAAACTCACTGTCTGAATCAGTTCGGTTTCTTGAGTCTCAACTACAAGCTGAAAGACATCGATCAGCTGTGCTGCGATAAGAAACGGAAGGACCGCGGAAGTCCTGGAGCATTCAGATGCATACTTTCTGGGGCAACAGCAAGCGTTGGGGGATTTTAGCGCCAAACAAGACAAAGCTAATCAGCTTGCTAAGCTTATTGCCAGCATGGTGGATACCCAGGATAACATTTCTTGAGCTCTTCTGAAGTTGTTTCAGTTATGCTCTTGTTTTGCTGCCACGTTTATTTGCACTGGTGGCCAATTTTGACGGCCAGTGTATATGATATGCTGCTTTGTTCCCTATATTTGCACTGGTGGCGAACTTTGATGCCCAGTGGATGTAATATGTGTAATAGCCGTGATAGCCTAGCGTTAGTTGCTTGCTTATTTATTTCCTTGTTGTCTTGTTTATTTGTTTGCTTGTAGTCATTGCAGTTCTTTTTCCATGGTTAACTAGTCGTGGCAATAACCTATTTTTTAAAACTAGGCCACAATAACCATGGGCTAATATTTACTATAGTGACACTAGGCCTCCTACGGGCCGTATAAACAGTGGGCCTTCTACGGGCCATAGAAACAGTAGGCCTTCTACGGGCCGTAGAAACAATGGGCCATATATTGGCTATATCATCAATGGGCCATATATGGGCCGTATGATTGATTGGCCAAACATGGGCCAATAACAGGCCGCATTATGGCCGTAAACGGGCTAGAGTTGGAATCGTCCGTTCATGGGCCGACCGTAACGGGCCATCGTTAATAGGCCGTATTTGATGACGCTATGAAAAAGGCCCAACGTATTAACGGACCACAAACAGGCCAACTGTAACCACGGGCTGAATTTGGCCCACAAGCAGAAAATGACAGTAACGGGCCGTAAGTAAACGAATGCTAGAAATGAGCCCAAGAATAAATGGTCTCTGAGAAGGCCGAAAGATAACATGGGCTGGAAACGGCCCAATGGAATAACGGGTCGTTAATGGGTATAAAGTGATACACTGTTCATTATGGGCCAGTTTCACCATGGGCCGTTAATGGGTGTAAAGTGATACACTGTTCATTACGGGCTAGTTTCACCACGGGCCATTAATAGGCCAAGAGTTACATAGGGCCTCATATGGGCCGAAAGACGTCATGGGCCAGAAGTGCAAACGGGCTGAAATCATATTGGATGCCCTACATGACGCTACTGGACCTAATTCGGATAGGGCGTAATGGGCCTTGGGTTAGCGGGCTGTAAATGGGCTATATGCGAACATGCCGTTAACAGGTTTTCCATGGGCCGTCACGCCACCTTTTGACCAAGTCAAACGGGCCAGCCTTTTCACAGGAATGGGCCTCTGTTGGGCCGTGCCACGTGTCGACGTATCATTGGCGCCTATCTGACCCACTGACGAGCTGACACGTGTTTCGTCCAGCCAATAAGAATTTTACACGTGGAAATTTCCCATTGGTCGGGGCTGTTAACGGGTTATCGGATCCTAAACCCGACCCGATAGCTTAACACCGTTACGTTACGGTGGATGCCACGTGTCGGTCACCCTTGACGAAAGCACTTGTGTGACGCGCGATTTATCGTCATGGAAGTGGACACTTCCGTGATGATAATTTTGGTAATGTCATGGAACACTTCTACGATAGGACAGGTATGACTATCCTGATTCTATCATAAATTTGTCATGGATGTACATGCATGACAAAACAGCGACCTACTGTGACAAACACGTATCCTCACGGAAGTGTACTTTTTTTGTAGTGTGTAGAGAGTATAATATTTCACGAGTCCAATCTGCTGACAAATTTTTGTAACGTGATATCACGTCCCTTCCCGGTTATTATTTCGCACAGTTTTTCAGCTTGCCGCTCCATATTTCGAGATGCGGATTTATTGGCACGTCTCGTCAAAACAGAGATTGTGTCCCCTTATTATGGGATTCTCATCAGTACGGGTATGGGTAATCCAACCATGCCACCTACATGGCCCCTGGGGAATAGGCGAGTTTTATGGCGAGTGGGGACGCGCTTAATATTTACTGCCTTTATAAGGAGATAAGGATTCATCTCTTCCACCCACGCCTTGTCTCTTTCCGCCTACCCACTCTCGAGCTCCAGCGCCCAAGTTCTCATCTTCCCTTCCCCAAGAAAGCACTCCAACCATGTCCGGAGTGCAGGACAAGTGGATGGCCTCCACCGTCAAGGAGAAGGACATCGTCCAACTTCGGGAGGTTGGATATTGGGCCAAGGAAATCGCCCATCGGCTTCCTGCTAAGGGACAGACCATCCCCACTCTGGAGCCCCATGATAGGGTCGTGTTCATCCCTCACTTCGTCCGCGGGCTGGGGTTTCCTCTCCACCCATTCATCCACGGATTCATGTTCTACTACGGGCTGGATTTCCATGATCTGGCCCCCAATTCCTTCCTCACCATCTCGGTGTTCATCGTCGTGTGTGAGGCCTTCCTCCGCATCCCCCCCACTTCAGACTGTGGCTGAAGACCTTTAATGTGAAGCCGAAGGTGGTGGGTGGCAAACACGCAGAATGCGGAGGCGCCATGGTGAGAAAAATGTCCAACATCCCTTGGCCCAAAGGCACCTTCGTGGAGACCATCAAGGGGTGGCGGAAGCTGTGGTTCTACGTCACAGAGCCCCGCGACACTTCCTGGGCCGTGACTCCCGAATTCAAATCCGGGGCCCCAATGCAGCTTATCTCGTGGCAAGAGAAGGGCCTGGATTGGTCTTCATAGGACTAGCTGACAACGCTTCAGACGCGCATCAGGAGTATGATGGACAAGAACGTCAACCTTGTCGATGTGATTCAGGTGATGCTAATTCGCCGGATCCTTCCATGCCAGTACCGGGCTTGCCATCTATGGGAGTTTGATCCGGCCGAGCACAAGACCTTGCGATAATTCTTCGGAACTACGCATGAAGATATTTGGAAGGTGCTCTTCAAGGCCAACGAGACGTGGCCGGAGATAACGGAGGACCGCGGGCACGATCTGGCCCATCCCGCCAGTTCGGTAAGTTTTCCGTGCTTCAAGGAATATCCCTTTCTTCCTTGCTCAAGGAGGTAGTCCCAACTTCCCTACTTTCTTTTTCAGGATTGGGCAAAGAAGGCGGAGCGGATTCGGTGTTCGGCTCCGCTGCCCGAGGAACCAGCCATCTCGCTCTTAACAAATATGCTGGTTCCGGCGCCCTACATGGCGCCTGGGAAGAAGGCCAAGGGGACCAGAGGAGGCCTCTGTCCCAAGGGTACTTCAGACATGGCGTCCGAAGACGCCGAAACTCACTTCGCCGCCGAAGACGACGAGGAGGAGGAAGAGGAGGAAGAAAGCAACTTCCCCTCCCTGAAGGGGGAATGAAGAGGGCGGGCTCCACAGATCTGGAGGCGGAGGCGTCCAAGAAGGGGAAGGTCTCCCTCGTGGATAACTCCGCGTGGGATGTCGATAGCATCCCAGAACGGCGCCCTCGAGATAAGCCCCTGGCCGAATCGTGAGTATCTGAAGACCCTGACGCATTCATATATCCGCCTCTTTACTTCATAATTTTAACATGTCGAATCATGCACTTGCAGTCCGGCTCATTCCGCCCTTGAGCGATCCTCGTCTTCGGGGAACTCGCTGGACCCCGAAGGTGATGGACAGCGGGTCCCTTCCAACGGCCTCCTCTCCTAGGGCCATGGATGACACCAAGGTGTTGTCCCGAAGGATCCTCGGCCAGGGAGAGACGCAGGAGGCCGTTAGGACGGTGCTAGAGGGCGAGACCTCGGCTGCCAGACACATGGGGGAGCAGATCCCCAAGGAGACTGGCGATGGGGGCCATGTCCAATTCGACCCCGAGCCGAATACGGCCCCGAAGACCTATATAGCTCCGGAATCCGGCAAGCAGCCTCCTTCATCGGAAGGAGGTGTGCCCATTCCGTCGGTGTTCTCTGTCCAACCAGAGGCGCCGGACACTCTACTAGAAGCGCCGCAAAGCGCTTCCATCATCGAGGAACACTGTACCCTCATGGGTGCGGTGATTGAGAAGATTCAGTCCGCAAAGAGCGGACAGACCAAAGCCTGCACAAGCCTTCTAACAGGCTTTGTGGTAAGCGCTGCATTTATGTGAAAATAAAGTTATAGTATAGACAGTAGCCCCTGAGACTCTGCCCTGTGTACGGAAAGAAAAGCCGAACAGAGGATCAAATAGTTTTTTGCAGGAGACTAATCATATATGTCTTTGTGAATAAGTAGGCGTCGCTGCTAGCCGCGACTTCTCATGCTGCCGAAGTCTCTAGACTGAAGCAGAGGCTGGAACAGACCGAGAAAGAGCTCGGCCGTACGAAAAAGCAGCTGGAGGATACCCAAGGTATGCAATGGTCTTGTGTATGTACAGAAGGGATGAATGATGTGAGCTGATCATAGTGCCATGACATTTATTAGGGGTGGCGGCCAAAGTGGAGGCCCTCGAGAAGGCGCTGGCGGAGGCCAAGGAGAGGGCGGCAAAGGAACAAGCCGCTCGTGAAAAACACAAGGCCAGGGTTAGCGAGGTCCAGCAGGAGCTCCAGGATGTTGTGCGGAAATGCGAGTCCTAGGAGTGCCAAAAGGCGGACCAAGAGTCTGAACTCGCTAAGGCCCACCAAAGTGCGCAAGAGGCTCGGACCGAAGCCCAAGGCGCCCTCCAAGAAATCCAAGAGGCCAGGAAAATCGTGGCGGGTAAGGCTTTCATTATGCAAAGCAAGTATGTGAAGAAGAAGTATCTCTTACTGACCCAGATTTGGAGTTCTCCACGGGCATTTGTGGATCTATGATAACCCACAATTATAGGGGATCGCAACAATTTTCGAGGGTAGAGTATTCAACCCAAATTTATTGAGTCGACACAAGGGGAGCCAAAGAATATTCTCAAGTATTAGCAGCTGAGTTGTCAATTTAACCACACCTGGAAACTTAATATCTGCAGCAAAGTGTTTAGTAGCAAAGTAATATGATAGTAGTGGTAACGGTAGCAAAAGGTAACAGTAGTAAAAGTAATGTTTTTGCTATTTTGTAGTGATGATAGCAATAGCAACGGGAAAGTAAATAAGCGAAGAACAATATATGGAAAGCTCGCAGGCAATGGATCGGTGATGGAGAATTATGCCGGATGCGGTTCATCATGTAACTGTCATAACCTAGGGTGACACAGAACTAGCTCCAGTTCGTCAACGTAATGTAGGCATGTATTCCGAATATAGTCATACGTTCTTATGGAAAAGAACTTGCATGACATCTTTTGTCCTACCCTCCCGTGGTAGCGGGGTCCTTACGGAAACTAAGGGTTATTAAGGCCTCCTTTTAATAGAGTACCGGAACAAAGCATTAACACATAGTGAATACATGAACTCCTCAAACTACGGTCATCACCGGTAAGTATGCCGATTATTGTCACTTCGGGGTTAGCGGATCATAACACATAATAGGTGACTATAGACATGCAAGATAGGATCAAGAACACTCATATATTGATGAAAACATAATAGGTTCAGATCTGAAATCATGGCACTCGGGCCCTAGTGACAAGCATTAAGCATAGCAAAGTCATAGCAACATCAATCTCAGAACATAATGGATACTAGGGATCAAACCCTAACAAAACTAACTCGATTACATGATAGATCCCATCCAACCCATCACCGTCCAGCAAGCATACGATGGAATTACTCATGCACGGTGGTGAGCATCATGAAATTGGTGATGGAGGATGATTGATGATGACGATGGCGACGTATTCCCCTCTTCGGAGCCCCGAACGGACTCCAGATCAGCCCTCCCGAGAGGTTTTAGGGCTTGGCGGCGGCTCCGTATCGTAAAACGCGATGAATTCTTCTCTCTGATTTTTTCTCCCCGAAACACAATATATGGAGTTGGAGTTGGAGTCAGAGAGGCATCAGGGGCCCATGAGGTAGGAGGCACGCCCTAGGGGGGCAGGCGCGCCCCCCACCCTCGTGGAAAGGTGGTGGGCCCCCTGTCCTTCATCTTTTGCAGGTATTTTTCATATTTTCTGAAAAGTTGCTCCGTGAAGTTTCAGGTCATTCCGAGAGCGTTTGTTTCTGCATATAAATAACACCATGGTAATTCTGCTGAAAACAGTGTTAGTCTGGGTTAGTTCCATTCAAATCATGCAAGTTAGAGTCCAAAACAAGGGCAAAAGTTTTTGGAAAAGTAGATACGACGGAGACATATCAACTCCCCCAAGCTTAAACCTTTGCTTGTCCTCAAGCAATTCAGTTGACAAACTGAAAGTGATAAAGAAAAACTTTTACAAACTCTGTTTGCTCTTGTTGTTGTAAATATGTAAAGCCAGCATTCAATTTTTCAGCAAATATTATAACTAACCACATTCACAATAACGCTTAGGTCTCAAGTTTACTCATATCAATGGCATAATCAACTAGCGAGCAATAATAATAAATCTCGGTTGACAACACTTTCTCAAAACAATCATAATATGATATAACAAGATGGTATCTCGCTAGCCCTTTCTGAGACCGCAAAACATAAATGCAGAGCACCTTTAAAGACCAAGGACTAACTAGACATTGTAATTCATGGAAAAAGAGATCCAGTCAAGTCATACTCAATGTAAACTAACAGTAATGGATGCAAATGACAGTGGTGCTCTCCAACTGGTGCTTTTTAATAAGAGGATGATGACTCAGCATAAAAGTAAATAGATAGGCCATTCGCAGAGGGAAGCAGGGATTTGTAGAGGTGCCAGAGCTCGGTTTTGAAACAGAGGTGAATAATATGTTGAGCGGTATACTTTCATTGTCAACATAACAACCAAGAGATGTCGATATCTTCCATGCTACACACATTATAGGCGGTTCCCAAACAAAATGGTAAAGTTTATACTCCCCTTCCACCAACAAGCATCAATCCATGGCTGTATCGAAACAACGAGTGCCTCCAACTAACAAGAGTCCCAGGGGGAGTTTTGTTTGCAATTATTTTGATTTAGTTTGCATAAAGCATGGGACTGGGCATCCCGGTGACCAGCCATTTATCTCGTGAGTGAGGAGCGGAGTCCATTCCCCTTGAGAATAACCCGCCTAACATGGAAGATACGGACAACCCTAGTTGATACATGAGCTATTCGAGCATACAAAACAGGATACATGAGCTAGTTTGAGGGATTGGATACACAAGCAGTATTCCCGCTTAGTACAGGTGAAGGCTAGCAAAAGGCTGGGAAGCGACCAGATAGAGAGCGACAACTGTCATGAACATGCATTAAAATTAATCAACACCGAATGCGAGCATGCGTAGGATATAATCCACCATGAACATAAATATCGTGAAGGCTATGTTGATTTTGTTTCAACTACATGCGTGAACATGTGCCAAGTCAAGTCACTTAAATCATTCAGAGGAGGATACCACCCTATCATACCACATCATAACTATCTCAATAGCATGTTGGCACGCAAGGTAAACCATTATAACTCATAGCTAATCAAGCATGGCACAAGAAACTATGATCTCTAATTGTCATTGCAAACATGTTTATTCATAATAGGCTGAATCAGGAACAATGAACTAATCATATTTACAAAAACAAAAGAGGTCAAGTGCATATCAGCTTTTCTCATCTCAGCCAGTCCATCATATATCATCATAATTGCCTTTCACTTGCACGACCGAACGATGTGAATAATAATAATAGTGCACGTGCATTGGACTAAGCTGGAATCTGCAGGCATTCAATAAACAGGAGAAGACAAGGCAATATGGGCTCTTTTGTCAGATAAACAATAATGCATATAAGAGCCTCTTCAACAATTTAATTATGGTCTTCTCCTATCGACCCCCAAAGAAAAGAAAAGAAATAAAACTATTTACACGGGAAAGCTCCCAACAAGCAAAAGAAGAACATGAAATCTTTTTGGGTTTTCTTTTTAATTACTACTACAAGCATGGACATTAAACTGATAAAAAGCTACAACTAATTTTTTTTGTTTTTCTTAAGGTTTATTAAACACACAAGAAGAAAGCATAAAAAGGAAAGAAACTAGCATGGATGATACCAGGAAAAAGTATGAGCACCGACATCTAGCAATGAGTGTGTGAACATAAATGTAATGTCGGTGAGAAATACGTACTCCCCCAAGCTTGAGCTTTCAGCCTAAGTTGGTCTATGGCCACGGCTGGCCTGGCGATATCCATAATAGTAGTTGGGGTCGTACTGAGAAGAAGAAGAGGAAGACTCCGATTGCCACTGGATGACAATCATCTCCGGATCCCACTGGTAATTAGACTGTCGTGAAGGATCATCTTGTGGTTCCGGCTCTGGCTCCACGGCTGGTGCAGGAATAAGTGGAGGAGGGCCACCGTGGGCCCACGAGGTAGGGTGATGCGCCCAGGGGGGGTAGGGCGCACCCTCCACCCTCGTGGGCAGGTGGTTGACCCCCTGCTGTGTTCTTAGTGCCAAATATTCTCAAATATTCTAGAAAAAAACATATTTAAATTTCAGGGCATTTGGAGAACTTTTATTTTCGAGGTATTTTTATATTGCACGGATAATCAGATAACAGACATAAAAATATTTATTTTCATTTTATTTAATATAAGTAACAACAAGTAAAATGGGGTACAGAAGGTTGTGCCTTCTAGTTTCATCCATCTCATGATCATCAAAAGGAATCCACTAACAAGGTTGATCAAGTCTTGTTAACGAACTCATTCCAAATAACATGAAACCGGAGAAATTTCGAATAACACTATGTTACCTCAACGGGGATATGCACATCCCCAATAATAAGAATATCATATTTCTTCTTGAAAGTAGGAAGAGGAAATTCAAAACCTCCAAAAATAAGCGATGAAATTTTTTGAATAGATTTGATACTATGAACTTGAGGTTGTTTCCTCAGAAAGTGTACCGTATGCTCATTAACATTAACATGAAAAGTGAAATTGCCTTTAGTGCAATCAATAATAGCCCCTGAAGTATTCAAAAAGGGTCTTCCAAAAATAATAGACATACTATCGTCCTCGGGAATATCAAGAATAACAAAGTCCGTTAAAATAGTAACGTTTGCAACTACAACAGGCACATCCTCACAAATACCGACAGGTATAGCAGTTGATTTATCAGCCATTTGCAAAGATATTTCAGTAGGTGTCAACTTATTCAAATCAAGTCTATGATATAAAGAGAGAGGCATAACACTAACACCGGCTCCAAGATCACATAAAGCAGTTTTAACATAGTTTCTTTTAATGGAGCATGGTATAGTTGGTACACCGGGATCTCCAAGTTTCTTTGGTATTCCACCCTTAAAAGTATAATTAGCAAGGATGGTGGAAATTTTAGCTTCCGGTATCTTTATTTTATTTGTAATAATATCTTTCATGTACTTAGCATAAGGATTGGTTTTGAGCATATCAGTTAATCGCATACGCAAAAAGATAGGTCTAATCATTTCAGCAAAGCGCTCAAAATCCTCATCATCAATTTTCCTGGATGGTTTGGGAGGAAAAGGCATGGGTTTCTGAACCCATGGTTCTCTTTCTTTACCATGTTTCCTAGCAACAAAGTCTTTCTTATCACAACGTTGATTCTTTGATTGTGGGTTATCAAGATCAATAGCAGGTTCAATTTCTATGTCATTATCCTTACTAGGTTGAGCATCATTATGAACATTATCATTAACATTATCACTAGTTTCAGGTTCATTACCAGATTGAGTTTCAGCATCAGAAATAGAAATATCATTTGGATTCTCAGGTGTTTCAATAACAGGTTCACTAGAAGCATGCAAAGTCCTATCATTTTTCTTTTTCTTCTTTTTAGACGAACTAGGTGCATCTATATTATTTCTCTAAGAATCTTGCTCAATTCTCTTAGGATGGCCTTCAGTAAACAAAGGTTCCTGAGTCATTCTACCAGTTCTAGTAGCCACTCTAACATCATTATCATTATCTTTACTATTCAATTTATTGAGCAAATCATTTTGAGCTTTAAGTACTTGTTGTACTTGAGTGGTAACCATAGAAGCATGTTTACTAATAAGTTTAAGTTCACCTTTGACATTAGCCATATAATCACCCAAGTGTTCAAGCATATTTGAATTGTATTTCAATTGTCTACCAAAATAAGCATTAAAGTCTTCTTGCTTGGCCATAAATTTATCAAACTCACCTAAGCATGGGCTAGCAAATTTAGTAAATGGGATTTCAGATTTATCATATTTGTAGAGAGAATTTACCTTTACTACCTGTGTCGGGTTATCAAGACCATGAGTTTCTTCAATAGGTAATGGATTAAGATTATATGTTTCTTCAACAGGCGGTAAATTAAGATCGTGTATTTCTTCAATAGGAGGTAAATTCTTAACATCTTCAGCTTTAATACATTTTTCTTTCATAGATTTCTTTGCCTCTTGCATATCTTCAGGACTGAAATAGAATACCCCTCTTCTTCGGAGTTGGTTTAGGAATTGGCTCTGGAGGTGTCCAATTACTTTCATTTGCCAACATTTTATTCAATAGAATTTCAGCTTCATCCGGTGTTCTTTCCCTGAAAACAGAACCAGCACAACTATCCAGGTAATCTCTGGAGGCATCGGTTATTCCATTATAAAAGATATCAAGTATTTCATTTTTCTTAAGAGGATGATCAGGCAAAGCATTAAGTAATTGGAGAAGCCTCCCCCAAGCTTGTGGGAGACTCTCTTCTTCAATTTGCACAAAATTATATATATCCCTTAAAGCAGCTTGTTTCTTATGAGCAAGGAAATATTTAGGAGAGAAGTAATAAATCATATCCTGGGGACTACGCACACAACCAGGATCAAGAGAATTAAACCATATCTTAGCATCACCCTTTAATGAGAAAGTAAATATTTTAAGGATATAAAAGTAACGAGTTCTCTCATCTTTAGTGAACAGGGTGGCTATATCATTCAATTTAGTAAGATGTGCCACAATAGTTTCAGATACATAACCATGAAAAGGATCAGATTCAACCAAAGTAATTATGTCAGGATCAACAGAGAATTCATAATCCTTATCAGTAACAAAGATAGGTGAAGTAGCAAAAGCAGGGTCAGGTTTCATTCTAGCATTTAGAGATTGCTTACTCTATTTAGCTAATAACCTTTTGAGTTCATTTCTATTTTTGCAAGCTAAAATAGCTAAAGAAGCTTCTTGATAAAAACACAACCCTTAGGAATAACAAGTGATTCTTCATCATCACTTTCATCAATATCATCAGATTCAATATTTTCAATCTCTCTAGCCCTAGCAAGTTGTTCATCAAGAAAATCACTAAGTGGCACAGTAGTATCAGGCATAGAGGTAGTTTCATCATAAGTATCATGCATAGCAGAAGTGGCATCATCAATAACATGCGACATATCAGAACGAATAGCAGAAGCAGGTGTAGGTGTCGCAAGCTTACTCAAAATAGAAGGTGAATCAAGTGCAGAGCTAGATGGCAGTTCCTTACCTCCCCTCGTAGTTGAGGGATAGATCTTGGTTTTTGGATCTCTCAAGTTCTTCATAATGATAAGCAGATATATATATCCCAAGTGACTCAAAGAATAGAGCTATGCTCCCCGGCAACGGCGCCAGAAAATAGTCTTGATAACACACAAGTATAGGGGATCACAACAGTCTTCGAGGGTGGAGTATTCAACCCAAATTTATTGATTCGACACAAGGGGAGCCAAAGAATATTCTCAAGTATTAGCAGCTGAGTTGTCAATTCAACCACACCTGGAAACTTAATATCTGCAGCAAAGTGTTTAGTAGCAAAGTACTATGATAGTAGTGGTAACGGTAGCAAAAGGTAACAGTAGTAAAAGTAATGTTTTTGGTATTTTGTAGTGATGATAGCAATAGCAACCGGAAAGTAAATAAGCGAAGAACAATATATGGAAAGCTAGTAGGCAATGGATCAGTGATGGAGAATTATGCCGGATGCGGTTCATCATTTAACACTCATAACCTAGGGTGACACAGAACTAGCTCCAGTTCGTCAATGTAATGTAGGCATGTATTCCGAATATAGTCATACATGCTTATGGAAAAGAACTTGCATGAAATGTTTTGTCCTACCCTCCCGTGGCAGAAGGGTCCTTACGAAAACTAAGGGATATTAAGGCCTCCTTTTAATAGAGTACCGGAACAAAGCATTAACACATAGTGAATACATGAACTCCTCAAACTACGGTCATCACCGGTAAGTATCCCGATTATTGTCACTTTGGGGTTAACGGATCATAACACATAATAGGTGACTATAGACTTGCAAGATAGGATCAGGAACACTCATATATTGATGAAAACATAATAGGTTCAGATCTGAAATCATGGCACTCGGGCCCTAGTGACAAGCATTAAGCATAGGAATGTCATAGCAACATCAATCTTAGAACATAATGGATACTAGGGATCAAACCCTAACAAAACTAACTCAATTACATGATAGATCCCATCCAACCCATCACCGTCCAGCAAGCCTACGATGGAATTACTCACGCACGGCGGTGAGCATCATGAAATTGGTGATGGAGGATGGTTGATGATGATGATGGCGACGAATTCCCCTCTCCGGAGCCCCGAACGGAATCCAGATCAGCCCTCCCGAGAGGTTTTAGGGCTTGGCGGTGGCTCCGTATCGTAAAATGCGATGAATTCTTCTCTCTGATCTTTTTCTCCCCGAAACACAATATATGGAGTTGGAGTTGGAGTGAGAGAGGCATCAGGGGGCCCACGAGGTAGGGGGGCGCTGCTACCTCTTGAGCACTGCGCTGGATTGCCCCGAAGAGGAAGGGATGATGTAGCAAAGTAGCGTAAGTATTTCCCTCAGTTTTTGAGAACCAAGGTATCAATCCAGTATGAGACTACGCTCGAGTCCCTCGTACCTACACAAAAACAATAGCTCAATGCAACCAATGCGCTTAGGGGTTCTCAATCCATTCACGGTCACTTACGAAAGTGAGATCTGATAGAGATGATAAATCATATTTTTGGTATAAAGATGCAAAGTAAATAAGGTAAAAGCAAAGCAATAATAAAGTAATGGAGATTGATATGATGAGAAAGAGACCCGGGGGCCATAGGTTTCACTAGTGGCTTCTCTCAAGAGCATAAGTATTCTACGGTGGGTGAACAAATTACCGTTGAGCAATTGATAGAATTGAGCATAGTTATGAGAATATCTAGGTATGATCATGTATATAGGCATCACTTCCGAGACAAGTAGACCGAAACGTTTCTGCATCTACTACTATTACTCTACTCATCGACCGCTATCCAGCATGCATCTAGAGTATTAAGTTAAAAACAGAGTAACGCCTTAAGCAAGATGACATGATGTAGATGGATAGTTTCATGCAATATGATAAAAACCCCCATATTGTTATCCTCGATGGCAACAATACAATACGTCCCTTGCTTCCCCTTCTGTCACTGGGAAAGGACACCGCAAGATGGAACCCAAAGCTAAGCACTTCTCCCATGGCAAGAACAACCAATCTAGTAGGCTAAACCAAACTGATAATTCCAAGAGACTTGCAAAGATAACCAATCATACATAAAAGAATTCAGAGAAGATTCAAATATTATTGATAGGTAGACTTGATCATAAACCCACAATTCATTGGTCTCAACAAATACACCGCGAAAAGAAGATTACATCGAATAGATCTCCAGGAGAGAGGGGGAGAACATTGTATTGAGATCCTAAAAGAGAGAAGAAGCCATCTAGCTACTCGCTATGGACCCGTAGGTCTGAAGTAAACTACTCACACTTCATCGGAGGGGCTTGGATGATGATGTAGAAGCCCTCCGTGATCGATGCCCCCTCCGGTGGAGCTCCGGAATAGGCCCCAAGGTGGGATCTCGTGGATACAGAAAGTTGCGGCGGTGGAATTAGGTTTTTGGCTCCATCCCCGATCGTTTGGGGGTATGTGGATATATATAGGAGGAAGAAGTACGTCAGTGGAGCTTCGAGGGGAGCACCGGGCAGGGGGGCGCGCCCTAGGGGGGGCGCCCCTACCCTCCTGACCACCTCATGGCTTTCTTGACGGAGGGTCCAAGTCTCCTGGATCTTATCTGATGAGAGAATCACGTTTCCAAAGGTTTCATTCTGTTTGGACTCCGTTTGATATTCCTTTTCTTCGAAACCCTAAAACAGGCAAAAAACAGCAATTCTGGGCTGGGCCTCCGGTTAATAGGTTAGTCCCAAAAATAATATAAAAATGGATAATAAAGCCCAATAATGTCTAAAATAGTAGATAATATAGCATGGAGCAATCAAAAATTATAGATACGTTGGAGACGTATCAGGCGCGCCGCCACCCTCGTGGAAAGGTGGTGGGCCCCCTGGCCTTCATCTTTTGCAGGTATTTTTCATATTTTTTGAAAAGTTGCTCCGTGAAGTTTCAGGTCATTCCAAGAACGTTTGTTTCTGCACATAAATAACACCATGGTAATTCTGCTGAAAACAGCGTCAGTCCGGTTTAGTTCCATTCAAATCATGCAAGTTAGAGTCCAAAACAAGGGCAAAAGTGTTTGGAAAAGTAGATACGATGGATACATATCAATCTGCCGTGCAGTGTTTTTGATGCTGCGGAACTCTTCCGAGCCGAAGAGGGGAATTCAACGGAGAAGCTGTTCTGGGCGCAATACCTTGCGCCAGAACATCCGATGCCCTTTAGCGACCAGCTAAAGCAGCTGGTCGAGCTGCATAGGGTGGCCGAACTAGCCATGAAGGATTTAATAATCCAGCTGTGGCCTGCGGAAGCCCTACCCGACAGCTACTTCGGACTCATGAAGTAGCTGGTCAATGACTGCCCTCGACTTGACGCCATCAAGCGGTCAGTCGGCATAGAAGGTGTGCGGATGGCCTTCGCCCGTGTCAAGATACAGTGGCCGAAGATGGACGCCGTCAAGCTCGCGACTGAAGGACCGCCCGAGGGCAAGGAGCACCGCACGCCCGAGCGGTAGTTTGGGGATGTTCTGAAGGGATCCCGCATTGTGGCGGAACAATGTACTAAGGACATTATGTTTGACTAAATACATTCATGTTATCCCGTCCTATATGATGAAAACAAGGCTTGATATGTAATATAATGCTTTGCTATTTGTTTATTTAAAGTTTTACCTCCTGTGCGGCCGTTTTATCAAGTCTGAGAGTTGGCCAGTCATCGGCTTCAGCCCCCATGTAGGTAGTACGGGCGTGTTCGGGATGAATCTAAACACTCTTTATCCAAGAGTTTGGTCCTTAAAGGAGGTGTTTAGCGCAACGAACCAGGCAATCGGACTATGTGGCTTTATCACCCTCACTTAGCCATAGGAGTTTGATAATAAAAATGTAGGAGCAACCCCTAGTATCTGAACTAGGGTGTTGTAAACACCTGATCGGATAAGAACCGATTCGTCGCATAATGCGGGAAAAATCGCTAAAGATTTGAAACCTCCGAAGAGCTGACTGGCTCACGCTGCATCTTGACAATCAGTTTTCGGCTTTCTCTACTGAGGTGCTCATCCGGATAAACCAGGACACAATCACAGTAGTTCTCCCTTTACTTCCCTAGCCGATACAGCGGAACGTAAGGTAGTAAACAGAGGAGCCGGGCAACCAAAATATTGACCAAAGACATGATTTGGAGCCAATGCATATAATGCTAAATTCGGGGTGTCGAACTATACTATAAAAGTGTTCGGACTTGTTGCCATAGTGTGGGGCACAATAAAGCCCCTGGCAAATTACGGCGTACCAAGGTGTATGGATGCAAATTAAAATAGCAAAATAAAAAATAAAGTAGTAAGATAGTGCCACATATGTTGGTCCGCAAACAGTTTCCATTATAATTTTGATTAATACGTCAAAGCATACGTGAACAAAAAGTGCGATAAGCAATAGTGGCTATTTAACATGCCAATACCAAGGGGAAGTTGTGTACGGGTCCTGGAAACATGTAGAATGATCGCCAAGAAGGACATCTAGAGATTCCCCCATATGTCTGTGCTACTTGTCACCTTGGTGTATTCGTCCTTCGAAAGGACCAATTTATCAGGCCGTCGAGAGGGGCCTGTGAAAAGAAACCTGAAAAAGGATAAAAGGAAAAGTAAGCGTATGTGTGTCTCGGGAAGGTCGAGCCGCATTGTGGATCATAGTACGGTTATGCCTCCGTCTCTGCCCATGGTATTTTTAGTGTGTAGTCATGTACACGCGGTACATATGCCGCCACTTGGTCGGGACTGAGACGGAGGTCGAATTGCTAATCGAGCTCCTGACTAGCTGGATTGTCCTGCCGCAGAGTAGTCCGGACTTGTTTGACAGTGTCTGGGAGCATGGCCGCCCGAATTAAGGTTCTGCTTTTGAAGGCCGCTCTGTACCTCTGTTGCCAGGGCAGCGGTGTGCTCCTCGGTACGGAGGGAGCGCTCCGTGTTTCCATTGACTGTTATGAGACCGCATGGTCTGGGCATCTTGAGCTTGAGATAAGCATAGTGCGGCACCGCGTTGAATCAAGAAAACTCGGTTCGTCCGAGCAATACTTGATAGCTGCTACCTCTTGAGCTTGCATTGGATTTCCCCGAAGAGGAAAGGCTGATGCAGCAGAGTAGCGTAAGTATTTCCCTCAGTTTTTGAGAACCAAGGTATCAATCCAGTAGGAGGCTACACTCAAGTCCCTTGTACCTGCACAAAACGATAGCTACTCGCAACCAACGCGATTAGGGGTTGTCAATCCCTTCACGGTCACTTACAAGAGTGAGATCTGATAGATATAATATTTTTGGTATTTTTGGTATAGAGATGCAATGTGAAAAGTAAAAGTAAAAAAGCAAAGCAAGATTAAAGTGATGGAGATTGATATGATGAGAATAGACCCGGGGGCCGTAGGTTTCACCAGTGGCTTCTCTCAAGAGCATAAGTATTCTATGGTGGGTGAACAAATTACTGTTGAGCAATTGAAAGAATTGAGCATAGTTATGAGAATATCTAGGCATGATCATGTATATAGGCATCACGTCCGTGACAAGTAGACCGAAACGATTCTGCATCTACTACTATTACTCCACTCATCGACCGCTATCCAGCATGCATCTAGAGTATTAAGTTAAAAACAGAGTAACGCTTTAAGCAAGATGACATGATGTAGAGAGATAAATTCATGCAATATGAAATAAACCCCTTCTTGTTATCCTCGATGGCAACGATACAATACGTGCCTTGCTGCCCCTTCTGTCACTGGGAAAGGACACCGCAAGATCGAACCCAAAGCTAAGCACTTCTCCCATGGCAAGAACAACCAATCTAGTAGGCCAAAGCAAATGGATAATTCGAAGAGACTTGCAAAGTAACCAATCATATATAAAAGAATTCAGAGAAGATTCAAATATTATTCATAGATAAACTTGATCATAAACCCACAATTCATCGGTCTCAACAAATACACCGCAAAAAGAAGAAGATTACATCGAATAGATCTCCACGAGAGAGGGGGAGAACTTTGTAATGAGATCCAAAAAGAGAGAAGAAGCCATCTAGCTAATAACTATGGACCCAAAGGTCTGAGGTAAACTACTCACACTTCATCGGAGAGGCTATGATGATGTAGAAGCCCTCCGTGATGATGGCCCTCTCAAGCGGAGCTCCGGAACAGGCCGCAAGATGGGATCTCGTGGATACAGAAAGTTGCGGCGGTGGAATTAGGTTTTTGGCTCCGTATCTGTTCGTTTGGGGGTATGTAGGTATATATAGGAGGAAGAAGTACGTCGGTGGAGCTTCGGTGGGCCCACAAGGGTGGGGGCGTGCCTGGGGGTATAGGGCGCGCCCCCTACCTCGTGCCCACCTCGAAGCTTCCTTGGCATAGGGTCCAAGTCTCCTGGGTCATATTCGGGAAGAAAATCACGTTCCAGAAATGTTTATTCCGTTTGGACTCCGTTTGATATTCCGTTTCTTCGAAACACTGAAATAGGCAAAAAAACAACAATTCTGGGATGGGCCTCCGGTTAATAGGTTAGTCCTAAAAATAATATAAAAGTGGAAAATAAAGCCCAATATAGTCCAAAACAGTAGATAATATAGCATGGAGCAATCAAAAATAATAGATACGTTGGAGACGTATCAGGCATCCCTAAGCTTAATTCCTGCTTGTCCTCGAGTAAGTATATGATAAAAGGAGAATTTTTGATGCGGAGTGCTACTTGTCATAATTTCAATGCAAATCTTCTTAATTGTGATATGAATATTCAGATTCAAAAGATTCAAGACAAAAGTTTATATTGACATAAAAATAATAATACTTCAAGCATACTAACAAAGCAATTATGTCTTCTCAAAATAACATGGGCAAAGAAAGTTATCCCTACAAAATCATATAGTCTGGCTATGCTCTATCTTCACCACACAAAGTATTTAAATCATGCACAACCCCGATGACAAGCCAAGCAATTGTTTCATACTCTAACTTTTTCAAAACTTTTTCAATCTTCACGCAATACATGAGCGTGTGCCATGGATATAGCACTATATATGGGATAGAATGGTGGTTGTGGAGAAGACAAAAAGAGGGGAAGATAGTCTCACATCAACTAGGCGTATCAACGGGCTATGCAAATGCCCATAAATAGATATCAATGTGAGTGAGTAGGGATTGCCATGCAATGGATGCACTAGAGCTATAAGTATATGAAAGCTCATCAAAAGAAACTAAGTGGGTGTGCATCCAACTTGCTTGCTCACGAAGACCTAGGGCATTTTGAGGAAGCCATCATTGGAATATACAAGCCAAGTTCTATAATGTAAAATTCCCACTAGTATATGAAAGTGACATAACGAGAGATTCTCTATCATGAAGATCATGCTGCTACTTTGAAGCACAAGTGTGGTAAAAGGATAGTAACATTGTCCCTTCTCTCTTTTTCTCTCATTTTTTATTTTTTATTTGGGCCTTTTCTCTTTTTTTCATGGCCTCTTTTCTTTCTCTTTTTTTGGGCTTCTTTGGCCTCTTTTATTTATTTTTCGTCCGGAGTCTCATCCCGACTTGTGGGGGAATCATAGTCTCCATCATCCTTTCCTCACTTGGGACAATGCTCTAAAAATGATGATCATCACACTTTTTATTTTTCTTACAACTCAACAAATCGATACTTAGAACAAAATATGACTCTATATGAATGCCTCTGGCGGTGTATTGGGATGTGCAATATGACAATGATGGAGTGTGTCATAATAAACGGAACGGTGGAAAGTTGCATGGCAATATATCTCGGAATGGCTATGGAAATGCCATAATAGGTAGGTATGGTGGCTGTTTTGAGGAAGGTATATGGTAGGTGTATGATACCGGCGAAAGGTGCCCGGTATTAGAGAAGCTAGCAAAGGTGGAAGGATGGGAAAAAGTGCATATAATCCATGGACTCAACATTAGTCATAAAGAACTCATATACTTATTGCAAAAATCTAGAAGTTATCAAAGCAAAGTATTACGCGCATGCTCCTAGGGGGATATATTGGTAGGAAAAGACCATCGCTCGTCCCCGACCGCCACTCATAAGGAAGACAATCAATAAATAAATCATGCTCTGACTTCATCACATAACGGTTCACCATATGTGCATGCTACGGGAATCACAAACTTTAACACAAGTATTCTTTAAATTCACAACTACTCAACTAGCATGACTTTAATATCGCCATCTCCATATCTCAAAACAATTATCAAGCTTCAATCTTTTCTTAGTATTCAATGCACTCAAAAGAAAGTTTCACAAATCTTGAATACCAAGCATATTATTATTAAGCAAATTACCATGCTATTAAGAGACTCTCAAAATAATTTAAGTGAAGCATGAGAGACCAATAGTTTTTTTAAAACAAATCCACCACCGTGCTCTTAAAAGATCTAAGTGAAGCACAAAGAGCAAAATTATAATGCTCAAAAGATATAAGTGAAGCACATAGAGCAAAACTACTTAGCTCAAAAAGATATAAGTGAAGCACATAGAGTATTCTATCAAATTTAATTCATGTATGGCTCTCTAAAAAGGTGTGTACAGCAAGGATGATTGTGGCACACTAAAACACAAAGACACAAATAATACAAGATGCTACAAGCAAAACACATATCATGTTGGTGAATAAAAATATAGCTCCAAGTAAATTACCGATGGAAGTGGACGAAAGAGGGGATGCCTTCCGGGGCATCCCCAAGCTTTGACTTTTTGGTGTCCTTGGATTATATTGGGGGTGCCATGGGCATCCCCAATCTTAGGCTCTTGCCACTCCTTGTTCCATAATCCATCAAAAGAATTCACCCAAAACTTGAAAACTTCACAACACAAAACTCAATAGAAATCTCGTGAGCTCCGATAGAGAAAGAAAACAAAAGATCACTTCAAGGTACTGTAATGAACTCATTATTTATTTATATTGGTGTTAAACCTACTGTATTCCAACTTCTCTATGTATTATAAACTATTTTACTAGCCATAGATTCATCAAAATAAGCAAACAACACACGAAAAACAGAATCTGATAAAAACAGAACAGTCTGTAGTAATCTGTAGCTAGCGCAAGATCTGGAACCCCAAAAAACAGTAGATAATATAGCATGGAGCAATCACAAATTATAGATACGTTGGAGACATATCAATAGCCGCTACGGAAGGGAACGATATCGAAGATTAACTCTTTGCTTTGGAAGTTGTCTGGAGTTCTGAAGACGACCTCCAATGTGATTTAGCCCGAGCAGCGGGCCTCTACACCTGGTATAACTCCTTTAAAGGTAGTTTTGGTGGGCTTGATCCTTGATGGATCGATGCCCATTTTGCGCACTGTATCCTGATGTCTACTACACAACCTTCTTCTTGTAGACGTTGTTGGGCCTCCAAGTGCAGAGGTTTGTAGGACAATAGCAAATTTCCCTCAAGTGGATGACCTAAGGTTTATCAATCCGTGGGAGGCGTAGGATGAAGATGGTCTCTCTCAAGCAACCCTGCAACCAAATAACAAAGAGTCTCTTGTGTCCCCAACACACCCAATACAATGGTAAATTGTATAGGTTCACTAGTTCGGCGAAGAGATGGTGATACAAGTGCAATATGGATGGTAGATATAGGTTCTTGTAATCTGGTAAATATAAAAACAACAAGGTAACTAATGATAAAAGTGAGCGAAAACGGTATTGCAATGCTTCAAAACAAGGCCTAGGGTTCATACTTTCACTAGTGCAAGTTCTCTCAACAATAATAACATAATTGGATCATATAACTATCCCTCAACATGCAACAAAGAGTCACTCCAAAGTCACTAATAGCGGAGAACAAACGAAGAGATTATTGTAGGGTATGAAACCACCTCAAGGTTATTCTTTCTGATCGATCTATTCAAGAGTCCGTAGTAAAATAACACGAAGCTATTCTTTCCGTTCAATCTATCCTCGAGTTCGTACTAGAATAACACCTTTAGACACAAATCTACCAAAACCCTAATGTCACCTAGATACTCCAATGTCACCTCAAGTATCTGTGGGTATGATTATACGATATGCATCACACAATCTCAGATTCATCTATTCAACCAACACAAAGAACTTCAAAGAGTGCCCCAAAGTATCTACCAGAGAGTCAAGATGAAAACGTGTGCCAACCCCTATGCATAAGTTCACGAGGTCACGAAACTCTCAAGTTGATCACCAAAACATACATCAAGTGGGTCACGTGATATCCCATTGTCACCACAGATAAGCACATGCAAGACATACATCAAGTGTTCTCACATCCTTAAAGACTCAATCCGATAAGATTACTTCAAAGGGAAAACTCAATTCATCACAAGAGAGTAGAGGGGGAGAAACATCATAAGATCCAACTATAATAGCAAAGCTCGCGATAGATCAAGATCGTGCCAAATCAAGAACACGAGAGAGAGAGAGAGAGAGAGATCAAGCACATAGCTACTGGTACATACCCTCAGCCCCGAGGGTGAACTACTCCCTCCTCATCATGGAGAACGCCGGGATGATGAAGATGGCCACCGGAGACGGATTCCCTCCTCTGGCAGGGTGCCGAAACGGGTCTAGATTGGTTTTCGGTGGCTATAGAGGCTTGCGACGGCAGAACTCCCAATCTAGGTGAAGGAAATATGCCCTAGAGGCAATAATAAAGTTATTATTTATTTCCTTATATCATGATAAATGTTTATTATTCATGCTAGAATTGTATTAACTGGAAACTTAGTACATGTGTGAATACATAGACAAACAGAGTGTCACTAGTATGCCTCTACTTGATTAGCTCGTTGAATTAAAGATGGTTAAGTTTCCTAGCCATAGACATGAGTTGTCATTTGGTTAACGAGATCACATCATTAGAGAATGATGTGATTGACTTGACCCATTCTGTTAGCTTAGCACGATGATTGTTTAGTTTGTTGCTACTGCTTTCTTCTTGACTTATACATGTTCCTATGACTATGAGATTATGCATCTCCTGAATACCGAAGGAACACTTTGTGTGCTACCAAACGTCACAATGTAACTGGGTGATTATAAAGGTGCTCTATAGGTGTCTCTGATGGTACTTGTTGAGTTGCCATAGATCAAGATTAGGATTTGTCACTCTGCCTGTCGGAGAGGTATCTCTGGCCCTCTCGGTAATACACATCACTATAAGCCTTGCAAGCAATGTGACTAATGAGTTAGTTGCGGGATGATGCATTACGGAACGAGTAAAGAGACTTGCCGGTAATGAGATTGAACTAGGTATTGAGATACCGACGATCGAATCTTGGGCAAATAACATTCCGATGACAAAGGGAACAACGTATATCGTTATGCGGCTTGACCGATAAAGATCTTCGTAGAATATGTAGGAACCAATATGAGCCTCCAGGTTCCGCTATTGGTTATTGACCGGAGACAGGTCTCGGTCATGTCTACATAATTATCGAACCCGTAGGGTCCGCACGCTTAACGTTCGGTGATGATCGATATTATGAGTTTATGTGTTTTGATGTACCAAAGGTTGTTCGGAGTCCCGGATTAGATCAGGGACAAGACGAGGAGTATCGAAATGTTCGAGACGTAAATATTGATATATTGGAAGGCTATATTTGGACATCGTAAAGGTTCTGAGTGGTTCGGGTATTTATCGGAGTATCGGAGAGTTACGGGAATTCATCGGGGAGTATATGGGCCTTATTGGGCTTTAGGGGAGAGAGGGGCTGCCTAGGGCAGGATGCACGCCCCGCAAGGCCTAGTCCAAATTGGACTAGGGGGAGGGGCGGCGCCCCCTCCTTCCTTCTCTTCTCTCTTCCCCTTCCTTCTCTCCTACTCCTACTACTTGGAAAGGGGGGAATCCTACTCCCGGTGAGAGTAGGACTCCCAGGGCGCGCCATAGTAGAGGGCCGGCCCTCCCCCTCCTCCACTCCTTTATATACGGGGGAGGGGGCACCCCATGGACACACAAGTTGATCATTGATCTTTTAGCCGTGTGAGGTTCCCCCTCCACCATAATCCACCTCGGTTATATCGTAGCGGTGCTTAGGCGAAGCCCTGTTCCGATAGCATCATCATCACCGTCATCACGTCGTTGTGCTGACGAAACTATCCCTCGAAGTTCTACTGGACTGTGAGTTCGTGGGACGTTGCCGAGCTGAACGTGTGCAGATTGCGGAGGTGTTGTACCTTCGGTGCTAGATCAATCGATCGTGAAGACATACGACTACATCAATCGCGTTGTCATAACGCTTCCGCTTACGGTCTATGAGGGTACATAGACGATACTCTCCCCTCTCGTTGCTATGCTTCACCATGTTCTTGCGTGTGCGTAGGATTATTTTTGAAATTACTATATTCCCCAACACTAGGTTTCTTTCTGGAAGTTTTGGGTTATATAAGAGGTGTTGGAGTCAGGAACAAGTCAGGGGGGTCCCCTAGGCGGCCACGAGGTAGGGGGCGCGCCCCCACCCTCGTGGTGGCCTCGGGACTCTTCTGGCCCATCTCTGGTACTCCGTGGGCTTCTTCTGGTCCAAAAATTATCTTCGTGAAATTTCAGGTCAATTGGACTCCGTTTGATTTTCCTTTTCTGCGATACTCAAAAACAAGGAAAAAACAGAAACTGTCACTCGGCTCTAGGTTAATAGGTTAGTCCCAAAAATCATATAAAATAGCATATAAATGCATATAAAAAATCCAAGGTTGATAATATAATAGCATGGAACTATAAAAAATTATAGATACGTTGGAGACGTATCAAGCATCCCCAAGCTTAATTCCTGCTCGTCCTCGAGAAGGTAAATGATAAAAACAGAATTTTTGATGTGGAATGCTACCTAACATATTTATCCATGTAATTCTCTTTATTGTGGAAGGAATATTTAGATCCATAAGATTCAAGACAAAAGTTTAATATTGAAATAAAAATAATAATACTTCAAGCATACTAACTAAGCAATTATGTCTTCTCAAAATAACATGGCCAAAGAAAGTTTATCCCTACAAAATCATATAGTTTGGCTATGCTTCATTTTCATCACACAAAAATGCTATCATCATGCACAACCCCAATGACAAGCCAAGCAATTGTTTCATACTTTAGTAATCTCAAACTTTTTTCAACTTTCACGCAATACATGAGTGTGAGCCATGGATACAGCACTATGGGTGGAATAGAGTATAATGGTGGGGGTTATGTGGAGATGACAAAAAAGGAGAAAGTATCACATTGACACAGCTAATCAACGGGCTAGGGAGATGCCCATCAATTGATGTCAATGCAAGGAGTAGGGATTGCCATGCAACGGATGCACTAGAGCTATAAATGTCGGAAAGCTCAACAGAAGAAACTAAGTGGGTGTGCATCCAACTTGCTTGCTCACGAAGACCTAGGGCATTTGAGGAAGCCCATTGTTGGAATATACAAGCCAAGTTCTATAATGAAAAATTCCCACTAGTATATGAAAGTGACAAAATAAGAGACTCTCTATCATAAAGATCATGGTGCTACTTTGAAGCACAAGTGTGGAAAAAGAGGATAGTAGCATTGTCCCTTTTTATTTCTTTCTTTTCCCCTTTTTTTGGGACTTTCCCTTTTTTTATTTGGCCTTTCTCTTTTTTGGGGACAATTCTCTATTAATGATGATCATCACACTTCTATTTATTTACAACTCAATGATTACAACTCGATACTAGAACAAAATATGACTATATGAATGCCTCTGGCGGTGTACCGGGAAGGGCAATGAATGAAGAGTGACATGTATGATAAATTATGCATGGTGGATTTGCCACAAATACGATGTCAGCTACATGATCATGCAAAGCAATATGACAATGATGAAGCGTGTCATAAATGAAACGATGGAAAGTTGCATGGCACTATATCTCGGAATGGCTATGGAAATGCCATAATAGGTAGGTATGGTGGCTGTTTTGAGGAAGATATAAGGAGGCTTATGTGTGACAGAGCATATCATATTGTAGCGACCAGACCTCAAATAGTCTGATCTCTGTGCTCCGGTGTCATCCCTGGATCAGTAATGCTGACACCACACAGTACTCGGAGGATTTATAGCAGAGTAGCAATCACACAATTATTACATCGAGTGTCTCAAAAGAGAACTTATTACAATAAATATGGCTTAAGGCCATCTAATAACGATAACAGCGGAAGGCTTGGAAGATAAGTGAGTCCATCAACTCCAACGGCATCACCGAGTATAGAACCACGACCTAAAACTCCTTAATCGTCGTCTGAAAAGTATGCAACATTAACGTTGCAGCCCGAAATGGGTTAGCACATGGAATATGCTGGCAAGGTATCACATAGAGAGTAATGGAATGAAACAGCTATACTATATGCATATTTGGCTGGTGGAAAGCTCTATGGTTACAGTTTTGCGTAAAGCCAATTTTTCCCTACTTCAAAGGAATAAATTTATTTAACTATCATGGTAGTTGTTAAACATTGAGAATGGTTGACAGCATTCTCAATCCCAATTAAGCATCATCATTAAACATAACCCAACAAAATTAATTTAGAGTAACATGTTGAGATTCACATGATAATCCAGGTACTAGATACTCAAGATGTCCATAACCGGGGACACAGCTAACCATGATTAGTTTATTACACTCCGCAGTGGTTTGCACACTTTTCCCCACAAGACTCGATCGCCTCCATTGGGTTTCTCGCACTACAGGGTGTTTGAGAAGATGGATGACCGAGACATAGTCTTTCAGAAGCACTAGCACCTTACGATCGGGTAGACCGTACCACCTACATCCCCTACATCTGCTAGTCTACCACTGTAAGAGTTTGCACGACTTAGTCAACTATGCTAGAGCCCATAATAGCTTGTGGCTGCACACGGAAGTTTCTAGTATGAATAGTCTCATGATCCCTTTGAGCCTGGGTGGCGGTCCAAAAGAAAACAGGCTATTCCTGGAATACCCAGGTGCCTCAATCCACCCAGATGTGTTTTTAAGTTGCCACCTTAGATAAACCATTAATTAACAAAACTCACATCTGTCATGGATATCACCCACCCAATCCACGTCTACTAGCATAGCATGGCATAATAAGAAAACATAGAAGTAACTCCCAAAGGTTTGATAATAAACAGGTAATAGGTACTACCTCATCTACTTCCCATCCCACAATTTAATTAGATCCTAACCATGCAATGTGTGAGGATTGATCTAATGCAATAAAACTAGGTAGTAGAAAAGGTATGATCAAAGTGTTACTTGCCTTGCTGATGATCCGGGAAACCTAGCGATTCGAAGAAACAAGCGGCGCACTCCGGGTATTCTATCACAGACAAACAAACAAGCATACAATAACTACTCATCTAATGCACAGGTAAAACTCAAATAAGAGATCTAACCAGAAGGTTTAACTTAAGAACTCCGGTTGGCAAAAAGAATCAAATCGAACAAAGCAACGAAAGCCAAACGGCGAAAGAAAACAACTTCGTTCTACTAATATGGATCTAGGGACAATTTTACAGTGGCAAAAACTTTTTTAAGTTGGTTAAACAGATAGAGGGTTTCGAGACGAAACTCTAGGCGCTTGAATCGCCTAATTCCGATAAACGAGCGAAAAGTTAAACTAAAACAAAAATCGGATCAGGAATCGCGATCAGAAAAATCGCGGATTTAATCCGAGAAAAAGAAAAAAACGACGAACGCTCGCTAAATTAAATAAACCAGAAAACCGATCTATTTAAAAAAACCGAATCTAAAAAAACCGACGGAAAAACCGAACGGTTTTTCGAAAAAAAACGGCACGGATTTCGAGGCAGCGGCGAACCTCGGCGAGCGTGCGGCGGCGGCGGTGTCCGGCGGCAGCGAGGCGGCGCGGCGGCGGTGGCGGCGGCGTCCGGCGGCGGCGGCTGGGGCTGGGGCGGCTCGGGCTAGGGTTAGCTCTGGCTGGGCCTCCCCTCCGGCTTAAATAGCCTAACGGGCCGAGAGTCCTAGTCGGACACGGCCCTAGGTCGGTGCGCGTTTTTTTAATTACGCGCAGAAGAAAAATAAAGAAATACTAAACGGACTCCGAAAATTCCGAAATAAATTTTCACGGGCTTCTAAAATAAAGCCACACAAGGTGAACATTTATTTGGGACCTAAATGCAATTTTGAAAAACGCACATTTTTCCTAAATTCAAATAAAACACCGAAAAACTCCGAAATAAAATCTTATTTGATTTTATTATTAAATCCTCAATATTTCTTTATTTTGGGAAAGTCATTTTATTCCCTCTCTCATATTTTTGTAATAGAAATAATTGATGATAAAATAAATAAAATCAAATGATCCTATTCTCAAAATTTGAGAAAACTCAAATATGAAAATAACGAAATCCCCAACTCTCTCCGTGGGTCATTGAGTTGCGTAGAATTTCTAGGATCAACCAAAATGCAAAATAAAATATGATATGCAATGATGATTTAATGTATAACATTCTAAATTGGAAATTTGGGATGTTACAAACCTACCCCCTTAAGATGAATCTCGCCCTCGAGATTCGGGTTGGTTAGAAAATAGGTGAGGGTGGTCCTTGAGCAAATCTTCCTCTCGCTCCCAGGTGGCTTCATCCTTCGTGTGGTGGCTCCACTGAACTTTGCAAAACTTGATAACCTTGCTGCGAGTGACTCGACTGGCAAACTCGAGAATCTTAATTGGTTTCTCCTCGTACGTCAAATCGTTATCCAACTGAATAGTTTCCAAGGGCACTATGTCTCTCAACGGTATGTCAGCCATCTCCGCATGACATTTCTTTAACTGAGAAACGTGGAACACATCATGAACTCCTGACAATCCTTCGAGCAATTCCAACTTGTAGGCCACTTCTCCCATACGCTCCAAAACTCGATATGGTCCTACAAATCGTGGCGCTAACTTCCCTTTAACTCCAAAACGCTTTGTTCCCCGAAGTGGAGATACTCGAAGATAAGCTCTATCTCCGACTTCGTAAACTGTCTCCTTGCGTTTAGAATCTGTATAACTTTTCTGTCTAGACTGGGCTACCTTGAGCCTATCGCGAATCAACTTCACCTTCTGTTCAGACTCTTTAATCAAGTCAGGTCCAAACAACTGGCGGTCTCCAACCTCGTCCCACGATAACGGTGTCCTGCACCTCCTTCTGTACAAGGCTTCGAAAGGGGCCATCCTTAAACTGGTTTGGTAATTGTTGTTGTAAGAGAACTCTGCATATGGCAAATTATTGTCCCAACTAGATCCGTAATCTAGCGCACAAGCTCTCAGCATATCCTCCAAAATTTGATTAACTCTCTCGGTCTGTCCATCTATCTGTGGATGAAAAGTTGTACTGAATTCTAGCCTGGTACCCAAAGTTTCGTGCAATTGCTACCAGAACTTTGAGGTAAACTGGGTTCCTCTATCTGATACGATACTCCTTGGAACTCCATGCAGACATACGATCCTGGTCATGTATATCTTTGCCAACTTAGCACTGGTGTAAGTGGTCTTTACTGGGATGAAATGAGCTACTTTCGTCAATCGATCGACTACAACCCAAATCGAGTCATAGCCTGAACGAGTCCTGGGCAATCCCGTGATAAAATCCATGCCTAGCTTATCCCACTTCCATTCGGGTATCGGCAATGGTTGTAACAATCCGGCTGGCTTCTGATGCTCTGCCTTTACTCTCTGACATACATCACAAACTGCTACATACTCCGCAATATCCTTCTTCATTCCGGTCCACCAGAAAATATCCTTCAAATCCAAATACATCTTGGTATTTCCAGGGTGAATTGAATACGGTGAATCGTGTGCCTCTTGCAAAATCAACTTCCTGAGATCCGGGTCATTGGGTACGTAAACGCAGTCTTCAAACCATAGGGTGTCGTGCTCATCCTCACGAAATCCTTTAGCTTTTCCTTTGCTCAGTTTCTCCTTTATAGCGGAAATCTCTTTGTCAGTCTTCTGAGCTTCCCTGATTCTATCCATCAAAGTTGACTAAATCTCCAATGCTGCTACATAGTCTCTCGGAACTATTTCCACACATAGTCCACGAAGATTTTTTGCTAACTCCTTGGGTATTTCTCCCATCATTAACGTATTGACATGGCTCTTACGGCTTAATGCGTCAGCTACCACATTAGCCTTTCCAGGGTGATAATGCAATTTCATATCATAATCCTTGATGAGCTCCAACCATCTCCTTTGCCTGAGATTCAACTCCTTCTGTGTGAAAATGTACTTCAAACTCTTATGATCCGTGTACACCTCACAATGGTTTCGGATGAGGAAATGCCTCCATGTTTTCAAAGCATGCACTACGGCTGCTAACTCCAAATCATGCGTGGCATAATTTAACTCATGAGGCTTCAGTTGTCTTGAGGCATATGAAACAACTCTCCCTTCCTGCATAAGCACTGCTCCAAGTCCTCGACGTGAAGCGTCGCAATACACCTCATAATCCTTGGTCTGGTCTGGCAAAATCAACACTGGTGAGGTAACCAAGCGTTCCTTCAACTCCTGAAAACTAGCCTCACATTCCTCTGTCCATATGAACTTGGTATCTTTCTTTAACAACTCAGTCATAGGCTTTGCAATCTTTGAGAAATTCTCAATAAATCTCCGGTAGTATCCTGCGAGTCCAAGAAAACTCCGGATCTCTCCAATTGTTGTTGGGGCTTCCCACTTGGTCACGGTATCAACTTTAGTGGGATCAACTGCTATACCTTCTCCAGATATAACGTGTCCGAGGAATCCTACTTCCTTCAAGCAAAACTCACATTTGCTGAACTTGGCATATAATTGATGTTCTCTGAGTTTTCCAAGTACCAAACGCAAATGCTCCTTATGTTCCTCTTCATTCTTCGAATAAACCAGGATATCATCAATGAACACTACGACAAACTTATCCAAGAATTCCATAAACACTTTGTTCATCATGTTCATAAAATAGGCAGGTGTGTTAGCCAGACCAAATGACATAACGGTATACTCGTACAGCCCATATCTCGTGGTAAAAGTTGTCTTCGGAATATCCTGTTCTCGAATGTTCAACTGGTGGTACCCTGATCGCAGATCGATCTTGGAAAATACCTTAGCTCCTTGCAATCGATCAAACAGATCGTTGATAATTGGTAGTGGGTACTTGTTCTTGATGGTTACTTTATTCAATCCTCGATAATCAACAACCATCCTTAACGATCCATCTTTCTTCTCCACTAGTAGTACTGGCGATCCCCAAGGCGAAGAACTTGGGCGGATATACCCCTTATCCAGTAACTCCTTAATCTGCTTCTTAATTTCCACCAAATCCTTTGCTGGCATCCTATATGGTCTCATTGATATTGGCCCTGTGCCTTGTAATAGCTCAATCAAAAACTCAATATCTCTATCCGGCGGCATGCCTGGCAACTCCTCTGGAAATACTTCAGGGAAATCCCTTACCACTTGTACTTCCTCCTGCACAACTCCTGTTAGGAAATTTACTTGAGTCCTCTTTGGCACATGTCGGGATACATGCTTGATCCTTCTCCCTTCTGGGGTGGTAAGCAAAATTGACTTACTAGCACATTCTATATTCCCTTCATACTTTGATAACCAATCCATGCCTAATATCACATCCAATCCTTGAGATTCCAATACTATTAGGTCTGAGGGAAAAACATAGTTACCAATCCTTAATGGTAACCGATCACACCATAGACTAGCCACATACTCTGCTCCAGGCGAGGTTACTAACATGGGTGACCTAAGGGCTTGGGTTGATAGGTTATACTTATCCACAAATCCCCTTGAGATGTATGAATGCGATGCACCAGTATCAAAAAGAACAAGTGCAGTAAATGACTTAACCAAAAACTTACCTATTACTGCATCGGGCTGAGCTTCAACCTCCTCCACGCTAACGTGGTTCACTTGTCCCCTGTTGAAAGGGTTCGGCTTCTTCCCAGAACTTCCATTGCCATTTTGGCTTTCAGGACATTCATTAGCATAATGTCCGGTCTTCTGACACTTAAAGCAAGTGACTTGGCTTAGGTCCTTCTTGGCTGGGGTTGATGGGTTGGTGCATTTCTAGCCGTTGCTTCCTCCATTGCCATTACCATTCTTGGTGCCATTGTGATTGTGCGAGCTACCTCCTCCATGGGTGTGCTGAAAATGTCCTCCCGATCTAGGGGTAAAACGTGGCTTCTGCTGAGCTCCTGAATTGTACTTCCCTTGTCCATACTTCCTCTTGCGGTTCTCAATTTGTTGCTGCTTCCCTTCAATCATAAGAGCACGATCTACCAACTCCTGGTAGTTGTTGAAAGTTGCTACCATCAACTGCATGCTTAACTCATCATTCAGTCCTTCTAGAAGCTTCTCCTGCTTCGCTGCATTCGTAGCGACATCATCTGGGGCATAACGTGCTAACTTACTAAAGTCCTCCACATACTGGCCAACAGTCCGTCCTCCTTGGCGCAAGTTGCGAAACTCACGCTTCTTCATGCCCATAGCTCCTGCTGAAACATGGGCAATATGAAAAGCCTGCTGAAACTGGTCCCATGTGACAGTGTCGACTGGGAAAGTGGCTGTGAAATTCTCCCACCATGATGTTGCGGGTCCTTCTAGCTGATGTGTGACAAACTTCACCTTCTCCGCATCTGTGCATCCTACTGTGGTCAACTCTCTAGCTGTCTTGCGGAGCCAATCATCCGCTACTATCGGCACGGTGCTACTGGAAAACACCAGCGGATTCAGCCTAAGAAAATGGGCTAAGTGATCAACAGGTGGTGGTGGTGGTGGGTTGTTGTTGTTGTTGTTCCCTTGATTCCGATTCTGGACTAGCAACTGCATCAATGTGTTCTGCTGCTAGATCAATTGGGTGAGCTCCGGTGGAAAGGTGAATCCGGGGTCACGTCTCGGAGGCATCTGAGGGTTTAGAAAAGATGAGATGTAAGAATAGAGGGGGTCTAAAGAGAAAACACTACCCATATGCACATGAGGCAAAAGCAAACAATTCACTTCATTCAATCAAACAAGGGCATACAATCGATCTATCTATCACAAAAGTGCTCGGACTACTATATTTACATGGTGGACTACTACTACTGATGAGGTGGACTACTAGAAATATTCTTCGGTTGCAGACTCCATGATATCTGCTCCAGCTTCATCAACATAGTCATCATTGCTACTATCTGGATCCGAATCGGTGCCGTCGATGATGATGTAGTCTTCCGGACTAATCTCCTTGGGTTCTTCGTCTTCCTCTACTGGCGTAGGGCCTCCCATAAATATTCCAATCTTCTTGATCAGGTCGTCATTCTTCTCCACCAATACTTCAATTTCCTCTTCATAATCTTCACATGTAGCCTTGAGTTCTTCCTCCAGTTCCTTGATTCTAGTCTTAGCCTTCTTCAGATCTATCATGTCGGCGCACATCTGGTTCTCTTGTCGTCGATTGTGCTGGTTTAACTCCTTGATAAAAGCTGTGATTGATCTATCCTTCCTGGTGCTGATCATCTCCCAGTGTTCATCTCGGCACCCACAAATCTAGTAGATAGTATCCTTGAGATCCTTGCGGTAGAATTCTCCAATGCGTCCCATGGCGATGTGAGATAACATGCTCTTTCCTAGACTCCAAGTTGGTACATCAAAAGAAAACTCTATGGGTTCAGTGATTGGCATGAACGTCCTTCCTGGAACTTGAACTTGAATCATCCTGCGCTCTTCTTCAGGTAAAGTGGCGTTGTAGGTTCCGATGAAGCTTGGTACTCCTATATTCAGGTATCTAGTGACTTCCTTCAAGTGACGTCCAAAGGGTGTATCTTCATCCGGTTGCGTGAACTTGTTCCTTGCATCCGCCATCCTAAAAGAGTAGAAAAGATGAGAAGTCAGAAGATAAGAGAATGGATAGTGATCTAGGTCTTTTTAGCTTAGTGGTCGTGTCCTACAGTCAGCGTGTGCTCTGATACCATCTCTGTAGCGACCAGACCTCAAACAGTCTGATCTCTGTGCTCCGGTGTCATCCCTGGATCAGTAATGCTGACACCACACAGTACTCGGAGGATTTATAGCAGAGTAGCAATCACACACTTATTACATCGAGTGTCTCAAAAGAGAACTTATTACAATAAATATGGCTTAAGGCCATCTAATAACGATAACAGCGGAAGGCTTGCAAGATAAGTGAGTCCATCAACTCCAACGGCATCACCGAGTATAGAACCACGACCTAAAACTCCTTAATCGTCGTCTGAAAAGTCTGCAACATTAACGTTGCAGCCCGAAACGGGTCAGCACATGGAATATGCTGGCAAGGTAACACATAGAGAGTAATGGAATGAAACAGCTATACTATATGCATATCTGGCTGGTGGAAAGCTCTATGGTTACAGTTTTGCGTAAAGCCAATTTTTCCCTACTTCAAAGGAATAAATTTATTTAACTGTCATGGTAGTTGTTAAACATTGAGAATGGTTGACAGCATTCTCAATCCCAATTAAGCATCATCATTAAACATAACCCAACAAAATTAATTTAGAGTAACATGTTGAGATTCACATGATAATCCAGGTACTAGATACTCAAGATGTCCATAACCGGGGACACGGCTAACCATGATTAGTTTATTACACTCTGCAGAGGTTTGCGCACTTTTCCCCACAAGACTCGATCGCCTCCGTTGGGTTTCTCGCACTACAGGGTGTTTGAGAAGACGGATGACCGAGACATAGTCTTTCAGAAGCACTGGCACCTTACGATCGGGTAGACCGTACCACCTACATCCCCTACATCTGCTAGTCTACCACTGTAAGAGTTCGCACGACTTAGTCAACTATGCTAGAGCCCATAATAGCTTGTGGCTGCACACGGAAGTTTCTAGTATGAATAGTCTCATGATCCCTTTGAGCCTGGGTGGTGGTCCAAAAGAAAACAGGCAAGTCCTGGAATACCCAGGTGCCTCAATCCACCCAGATGTGTGTTTAAGTTGCCACCTTAGATAAACCATTAATTAACAAAACTCACATCTGTCATGGATATCACCCACCCAATCCACATCTACTAGCATAGCATGGCATAATAAGCAAACGTAGAAGTAACTCCCAAAGGTTTGATAATAAACAGGTAATAGGTACTACCTCATCTACTTCCCATCCCACAATTTAATTAGATCCTAACCATGCAATGTGTGAGGATTGATCTAATGCAATAAAACTGGGTAGTAGAAAAGGTATGATCAAAGTGTTACTTTCCTTGCTGATGATCCGGGAAACCTAGCGATTCAAAGTAACAAGCGGCGCACTCTGGGTATTCTATCGCAGACAAACAAACAAGCATACAATAAGTACTCATCTAATGCACAGGTAAAACTCAAATAAGAGATCTAACCAGAAGGTTCAACTTAAGAACTCTGGTTGGCAAAAAGAATCAAATCGAAAGAAGCAACAAAAGCCAAACGGCGAAAGAAAACAACTTCGTTCTACTAATCTGGATCTAGGGAAAATTTTACAGTGGCAAAAACTTGTTTAAGTTGGTTAAACGGATAGAGGGTTTCGAAACAAAACTCTAGGCGCTTGAATCGCCTGATTCCGATAAACGAGCGAAAAGTTAAACTAAAATGAAAATCGGATCAGGAATCGCGAGCAGAAAAATCGCAGATTTAATCTGAGAAAAAGAAAAAAACGACGAACGCTCGCTAAATTAAATAAACCGGGAAACCGACCTATTTAAGAAAACCGAATCTAAAAAAACGACGGAAAAACCGACAGAAAAACCAAACGGTTTTTCAAAAAAAATGGCGCGGATTTCGAGGCGGCGGCGAACCTCGGCGAGTGTGCTGCAGCGGCGGCGTCCGGCGACGGCGGCGGGGCGGCGGCGGCTGGGGCTGGGGCGGCTCGGGCTAGGGTTAGCTCTGGCTGGGCCTCCCCCCGGCTTAAATAGCCTAACGGGCCGGGAGTCCTAGTCGGACATGGCCCTAGGTCGGTGCGCGTTTTTTTAATTACGCGCAGAAGAAAAATAAAAGAAATACTAAACAGACTCCAAAAATTCCGAAATAAATTTTCACGGGCTTCTAAAATCAAGCCGCACAAGGTGAACATTTATTTGGGACCTAAATGCAATTTTGAAAAACGTGCATTTTTCCTAAATTCAAATAAAACACCGAAATACTCCGAAATAAAATCTTATTTGATTTTATTATTAAATCCTCGATATTTCTTTATTTTGGGAAAGTCATTTTATTCCCTCTCTCATATTTTTGTAATTCAAATAATTGATGATAAAATAAATAAAATCAAATGATCCTATTCTCAAAATTTGAGAAAACTCAAATATGAAAATAACGAAATCCCCAACTCTCTCCGTGGGTCATTGAGTTGCGTAGAATTTCTAGGATCAACCAAAATGCAAAATAAAATATGATATGCAATGATGATCTAATGTATAACATTCCAAATTGGAAATTTGGGATGTTACACATATCATGGGGTTTGGATGCACCGGCGAAGTTTGCACCAACTCTCAAGGTGAGAAAGGGCATTGCACAGTACCGAAGAGGCTAGCAATGATGGAAGATGAGAGTGCGTATAATCCATGGACTCAACATTAGTCATAAAGAACTCACATACTTATTGAAAAAATCTACAAGTCATCAAAACCAAGCACTACGCGCATGCTCCTAGGGGGATAGATTGGTAGGAAAATACCATCGCTCGTCCCCGACTGCCACTCATAAGGAGGACAATCAAAGAAACACCTCAGACTTCAAATTTGTTACACAACGGTTACCATACGGGCATGCTATGGGACTTGCAAACCTCAAAACAAGTATTTCTCAAATTCACAATTACAAAACTAGCACGAATCTAATATTACCATCTTCATATCTCAAAACAATCATCGAGTATCAAACTTCTCATAGTATTCAATGCACTCTATATGAAAGTTTTTATTATACCCATCTTGGATGCCCATCATATTAGGACTAGTTTCATAACCAAAGAAAATTACCATGCTGTTTAGGACTCTCAAAATAATATAAGTGAAGCATGAGAGTTCATCTATTTCTATAAAAAAAAACCATCACCATGCTCTAAGAAGATATAAGTGAAGCACTAGAGCAAATGACAAACTACTCCGAAAGATATAAGTGAAGATCAATGAGTAGTCGAATAATTATGCAACTATGTGAAGATTCTCTAACTTTTAAGAAGTTCATATCTTGGTATTTTATTCAAATGGAAAGCAAAACAAAATAAAATAAAATGACGCTCCAAGAAAAACACATATCATGTGGTGAATAAAAATATAACTCCAAGAAGTTACCGACGAATGAAGACGAAAGAGGGGATGCCTTCCAGGGCATCCCCAAGCTTAGGCTCTTGGTTGTCCTTGAATATTACCTTGGGGTGCCTTGGGCATCCCCAAGCTTAGGCGCTTGCCACTCCTCCATAGTCCATCGAATCTTTACCCAAAACTTGAAAACTTCACAACAGAAAACTTAAGAGAAAACTTGTAAGCTTCGTTAGTATAAGAAAATAAATCACCACTTAGGTACTGTTGTGAACTCATTATAAATTCATATTGGTGTAACATCTACTGTATTCCAACTTCTCTATGGTTCATACCCTCCGATACTACTCATAGATTCATCAAAATAAGCAAACAACACATAGAAAACAGAATCTGTCAAAAACAGAACAGTCTGTAGTAATCTGTATCAAACGTATACTTCTGGAACTCAATTTTTTTGAAATAAATTGGTGGACATGAGGTATTTGTCTATTAATCATCTGCAAAAATAATCAACCTAATCGCACTCTCCAGTAAAAAAATGGTAGCTAATCTCGTGAGTGCTAGAGTTTCTGTTTTTTACAGCAAGATCACAAAGACTTCACCCAAGTCTTTTTTTGACTGGAAACTGTGAGGCAACATCCCCACAGTACTTTAACTTTATTAAACTCAAGCAAGCAACAAAATACAAAAGGTTCTGGTAAGAAAAGTTAAACTACTCACCTAGAGAATTAGACTACTCACCTATGGCCCTATGTACAAAATTACAAGGTGGGCAACATAAATACAAGCAGCCAATTAGGGCAAAGAATTAATCCAATGTAGCAACAAAGGCTTTAAACTAGGCTTGAATCTATGGGAGAGCAGAGTAATATCATGGACGAAATTTCTCCTCCATGCTGCGAAGGTATGCCTCTCATTTCTGAAGATTCTTCCATTCCTCAATAACCAGACATTCCAAGCAGCAAGATAAACAACCTCCTTGAAGAAAGGCTGACCAAAACTCTTCCTGGCAGCAATCAGGCACTCTGAAGGAGACAGGCCAGCAAGGCATTGAATTTGCAAAAAATTCCAAACTCTTGAGCTGAATTGACAGGTAAAGAATATATGATTTTTGTATTCATGGGCTTGAGCAGGACATAAGGGACAAGTGTTGTCCTCCTGTGGCGATCTCCAATGCCTCCTAACCAGCAGATCACGGGTGTTCATTCTATCATTAAGCATCAACCACGCAAACACCTTGATCTTCATTGTTGACCTGCTCTCCCAGATCCATTTGGCCAGCATATTAACAGGAAGATGGGCATGCATCGTTGCATAGTAGCTCTTGGTAGAAAATTTTCCTTTGCTAGGGATCCATGACCAAGAATCATTGAGACTATCATCTGTATCCATATGAATCAAGAAATTCTGCACTTTGATCATTTCCTCCATTGCTTCTGGTGATAAAGGCAGATGGAAGAGCTCATACATATCAAGACTGTTGAGGACATCTCTGACAGAGACCTTATCATCAATTGCAAAAGAGAAAAGCCTGGGAAACCTTTCTTTGAGAGGAATAGATGATCCCAAAAAGATCTAGGCATCAAACCAGAAAAGAATAGAGGCCCCCATGTTAATTGTCACCTCACAGTGAAGTCTGAAAACTTCATTAAGTTTAATTATATCACTCCACCAAAAGGAGACACACAACATAGTTCCATGGGGCACCACTCCATCATAATAAGTGTTCCAAATGAGAGACACCTAGGGGATATCAGCTTTGTTATAAAACTTGGACAGACGGTTCAGCTCGGGTGCATTCTCCGGAGCACCATCTCGATCAACACCGAGAACCTAAGGCATAAGGACTGAGGGAATTTGCATAGCCTCCTCTTCACGAAGCTGCACGAACGATACAAGTTCCCCGCTGAGTTTGCAAACACATGTCTGTCAGGGAATAAAGTGAATGGTGCTGCCCTCACGAGGATGAGCATGGCCCTATCTACTTGGAAAAGCACAATGAAGTCAATGATTTATAAAGGTGATAGTTATGAGAAGATCAAGGCGAAATATCCTTTGATGAGCGAAGATGACTACAAGGAGTTCAAGATCAAGTGCGAGAGCAGCGCAACCTCCGAATCAAGTCAGTGGGGGGAAGAAATGCGGAAGTTGAACTTAGGGGTCCACCAACTCGGTCCCGGCGGTTATAGAGTGGCGGAGCCTATATGGGACAACGAGGACGCGGAGCGTGCCGAGCAAGGCCTACTGCCCCGCTTTGAGAAATACCGTGACAAGCAGACCAGGAACTTTCTCAGGGCCCGGTACAAGGAGGACCCAGTAACAAAGGAGCTTACCACAGATCTGAAGACCAGGGCGCTTGAGCTTGTTTTGGTAAGGAATACATCCCCCGCGTAATTAGCTCCATATGGTTGCATTCTAATTAATCCCCAATATTTCTAAATGGTTCACGTTCCTTCCGCGGGACAATGAAAGCAGTAGCGCGGGGTCGTCTCAGAGCTCCCCTTTCGACACCCCTTTAAATAGGGCGTTGAACATAATGAAAAACAAGGATAAGCTCAGTAAGCCGACGTTAGCTGGTCGTGTGGCCGGCAAAGGCTTGTCCACAAAGGAGAAAAAGACCAGCTCGGAAAGCCAGTCACGCGAGGTTGAAGCACTCAAGGCACAAGTGGCGCGGATTCCGGAGATTGTCCAAAAGCAAGTGCAACAACAACTGGGAACGACGCTCAACCCCATGGTGCCTACATTGATTCATCGGCTGGCGACGTGGATTGCGGGCGGCCAATAGGGGCCTCCCCCGGTTCCCAGCTTCATGGCCAGCAACTTGTACAACGCGCAGGCACCGCCATTGGTGTCTCCGGCGGCGCCATTGGTGTCTCCGGCGGAGGCGGTATTCGTGTCTCCGGCGCCGGCACAGGCATTGGAGCTTAAGGCACCCGGGGTACGCCGGCCGGCACCTCGCCAGCAAGCGCCCCCTCCGTCACTTGCACGCCCGCCGTTGGCGGTGCCTCGACATTAGCCGAGCTCGACAGCATCACGGTAACTAAGCCTCTCGGCCGATGACTTCATCTCCTTGCCTTTGACTGGGCATCCCTGACGCCCTAAATGTTTTCGCAAGGCGCCGCCGATGTTCCTTGCACTCTCCTGCACTTCGTGGGCGGCGAGTTGGTCGATGTCGCCAAGGGCAGAATCGTTCAACCGGGCAACCCCGTGTTCCACGGTAATCCGATGCCACCCACAATGTATAGGGTTGAAGTGGTTCGGGTGCTGCCAGGCTGTGACGAGCTCTTGCCTCCGATTCGACCCGCTGGGGCCGACAAAGAAGATGAGATGACCCTCAGCGCCTGCGTAAGCTGGCCCCTGCTTTGGCCGAAGAGCCAGATTCGTTTCGGGGCGGGGGACACCACCCCACAGACAAGACCACCAGTCGTGCCGGCGCCAAGCCATGGCAAGAACGCCGCAACGCTACCGGACATGCCGGACATCCCTATGGCACAGGATCCGGACATGCATATGGCACAGGATCCGGACGACAACGACAACGACGACGGTACATTTACCAACATCGATAAGTACTTTGCCGAACATGGGTACGGTGACGAGTTCTGCGGGCCTCCTTCTCAAGAACCCAACCAAGACGACCGCGATCTAGCTGGTACAGCGGAGAAACCCAATTGCAACAGGCGTCGTCTGGCGTTCAGTTCTTAGGAGACGCCTCTAGCTGCCGCCTTCACCAAGCCTCAGATAGCTGAGGTGCGAAATATTATCAGCCCCAACACGCTCAAGATGGCGGTCTGTGAGCAGAACTCGGTCCCATTACAGGAGATCATGAAGAAGGGACGGAAACGACAGGCTAAAAAGGGCGCCGGTGCGAGCCAGTCGGCACCGAGTACGATCCGTGCTCAGGACGGGGCACCTTCACCTAAGGATATCTCGAGGAGGGTGCATGTGGCGGGTAGGGCGATGCTACCGACAAATATGCTCAATGTTGCAACCGGTGCTATGCGGAGTCTGCATGACAGTGTTCTTTCTTTGGAGAAGCGGCGTCTCAGAGAGAATGATGTGGCATACCCGGTTTTTGTGGCCAAGGTGCCAGAGGGCAAGGGCTTTGTAGATGTCTCCATCGGGGGTACGATCGTCCTGCGGTTTGATGACATCTTTGCTATGTTTAACCTTCATCCGCTGCACTACACCTTCGTTCGGCTGTTTTCGCTGAGTATGGAGATGCGGATCATTAGAGACAAGACCCCGGACATCGTGATAGTCGACCCTGTCTACATGCATGCCAAGCTCTTGGGCAGCACTGGGGACCGCCAAGTCGCGAGTTCACACCTCGAAGGCGTCATTCTGGCAAACCCAGATAAGGATAACTTCCTCGTGTCTTACTTTCCCGAGTAAGTCATCCCTTAACCGCCCGGAAACAAATGATTTCTTAGATTTCGATCATTCTTTCTTTTTTTTCTAACATTCCGTGTTCTATGCAGTGACACACATTGCACACTCATCCTCTTAAGCTCGAAATATTTCATGGCCACATATTTCGACCCGAACCGTGACTCCAAGATAGACTACACAAATATCAAGAAAGTTCTTGATGATGTTCTCCCCGGCTACGCCAAATCTGGAGGCACCTTCACCAGGCCAGTTCGTAGGTACGGCAGGCACGTGTTCGCCCACAATACTAAGTTTTGCTGCGTCAAGCAGCCGCCTGGCGGTCAGAAGTATGCCTACTACGCCCTCCATCACATGCGGGCGATCGTACGGGACCATCATCACCTTCTGCTACCAGATAATCTCAAAGATTGGGCCGCGAGCTTGTCGGCAATCCAGGACGCGGACATCAGAAAACAATTCTTTCGCATCCAGTTGGAGTTAGCGGAAATCATCCATCAAGATGTCCTTCATACCTCGAGGCAGTTCTACCTACGATATCAACCGTCCAACAATGAGATAGACACAACGCTACAAATGCAGGCTGACAACGCCCGCGATTTCACGACCATCACGACAGATGGCGGCTTCATCCACGCTCCGGTCCCATGAGTCGAGTCGAAAGTAGTGACGCTATGTGTAGTTCTTAAACATTGATTGGCTCATGTTGTAATTAAACTTTAATGAATTGTATGTCTCTTTGGTTTGGACAGTCGTTCAACTTAGATGTAATCGATGCTATTTATTAGTAGGACCATGAATCGTGCTATTAATGTCTTGCTTTTCTCTTCCGATCCTTTTGTTGCATACTTATATATTGCTTATGTATTGTCTGTTGTTTGGCTTGTGCATAGAGATGCCATCGTATGTCGTGTACAAGGGTAAGGTTCCCGGAGTCTACGACGACTGGGAGGAGTGTTAGAGACAGGTTCACCGTTTTAGCGGTAATAGTTACAAAGGGTACACCACTAGGGCGGAGGCGGAATCTAGATACGCCCGCTATCTAGTGGGAGAGAGGAGGGAGCATTGGAGGAACCGGATGAAGACCAGTTTCATCGCGATGATGCTGATCATGATGACCACAGCTCTCTTCTATATGATGGTAGTTTAGATGATCGATATCGACTTGTAATGTGAAGAAAAACTCGATACTCGCGGTCTCGAGACTTGTAATGTTTTATCTTTGTTCGGTCTTTTGAATTCGGAGACTAATATGATGAATTGTATTCGGAGACTAATCTTCTATTGTATTCGATGAATCTGCTGTTGTTGTGTGCTGCTGTCTATATTCTGTCCAATAATATTCATACTAATGGCGCATACTAATATTTTTACCTTGAGGTGGTGCGCCATTAGTAAAAAATACTAGTGGCATGATACTAATGGCGCACCAGTAGTGCGCCATTAGTAGGCAAAACTGGTGCGCCATTAGTAGGCCTTTTCCTAGTAGTGACTTATGATTAACTCCTATTGCAAGCATCCGCAACTACAACAGAAGTATTATGGTAAACCTAACCATAGCATGGATCCAAATCAGCCCCTTAAGAAGCAACACATAAACTAGGGTTTAAGCTTTTGTCACTCTAGCAACCCATCATCTACTTATTACTTCCCAATGTCTCCCTCTAGGCCTAAATAATGGTGAAGTGTCATGTAGTCGACGTTCACATGACACCACTAGAGGGATGACAACATACATCTCATCAAAATATCGAACGAATACCAAATTCACATGACTACTAATAGCAAGACTTCTCCCATGTCCTCAGGAACAAACGTAACTACTCACAAAGCATATTTATGTTCATAATCAGAGGGGTATTAATATTCATAATGGATCTGAACATATGATCTTCCACCAAGTAAACCAATTAGCATCAACTACAAGGAGTAATCAACACTACTAACAACCCACAGGTACCAATCTGAGGTTTGGATATAAAGATTGGATACAAGAGATGAACTAGGGTTTGAGATGAGATGGTGCTGGTGAAGATGTTGATGGAGATTGACCCCCTCCCGATGAGAGGATCGTTGGTGATGACGATGGTGATGATTTCCCCCTCCCGGTGGGAAGTTTCCCCGGTAGAACAGCTCCACCGGAGCCCTAGATTGGTTCTGCCAAGGTTCCGCCTCGTGGCGGCGGAGTCTCGTCCCGAAAGCTTGCTTATGATTTTTTTTCTCAACGAAAGACTCCATATAGAAGAAGATGGGCATCGAAGGGCCACCAGCGGGCCCATGAGGGGGGCGCGCCCAGGGGGTAGGGCGCGCCCCCACCCTCGTGGCTAGGGTGTGGCCCCCCTCTCGAACTTCTTGCACTCAGTATTTTTTATATATTCTGGAAATAGCTTTCGTGAAGTTTCAGGACTTTTGGAGCTGTGCAGAATAGGTCTCTAATATTTGCTCCTTTTCCAGCCCAGAATCCCAGCTGCCGGCATTCTCCCTCTTCATGTAAACCTTGTAAAATAAGAGAGAATAGGCATAAGTATTGTGACATAATGTGTAATAGCAACCCATAATGAAATAAATATCGATATAAAAGCATGATGCGAAATGGACGTATGAACTCCCCCAAGCTTAGACCTCGCTTGTCCTCAAGCGAAAGCCGAAATCGAAAAATATGTCCACATGTTTAAAGATAGAGGTGTCGATAAAAAGAAAATATGGACATGAGGGCATCATTATCTTTCTTAGAGCAGAAATATATATATATATATTGTCATATGATCTCTTATGCTAAAGTAACAATTCAATCACAATTTTAAGTATGAATCATAAACTTCATTGAGAACCAACAAACTCTAATCTCAGTCATTGAGGCAATTGCAATTTATCATAACATTGGAAAGAGTCAATATAAGAGCTTTTCAGCAAGTCCACATACTCAACCATCTTTTAGTCTTTCACAATTGCTAACACTCACGCAATATTTATGGCTATGAAGTTTTAATCGGACACAGAGAAAGTATGACATGCTCAGATGAGAGAAAACATAAACCATTACGTTGTCTTCCTTGTCCAACGTCAACTCTTAGCATGTCATACTTTAATGAGTGCTCACAATCATAAAATATGTCCAAGATAGTATATTTATATGTGAACCTCTCTTTCTTTATTACTTCCTATTCATTGCAATGATGACCAAAACTATGTTTGTCAACTCTAAGCAACTTTTATTCATCATACTCTTTATATGTGAAGTCATTACTCTCCATAAGATCCATATGATCTCTTTGTTTCTTTTTATTTCTTCTCTTTTATTTTATTCCCTCAAGATCATAGCAAAATAATAAAGCCCTTGACTCATCACTAATCTTTATTATATATAGCTCACGGACTCAATTACATAGAAGGATCATAAAGCAAAACTCACAACTAGATCATACTAAAACTTTATTCTACTAGATCAAGATATCATCAAAAAGATCGAACTAAGAAAAACGGTAAAGATAAAAGTGATGGTGATACGATACCGGGGCACTCCCCCAAGCTTGGCAGTTGCCAAGGGGAGTGCGCATACCCGATGCTCAGTTCTTCTTTCACTACGGGAAACAGTTAATTTGCCGTCAGGGGGCGTCTTTGCCATCAGCATTTCATCGGGTTGACGGCAAAGAAAGGGTTTGCCATAGTCAACAGACGGCAAAGAATAACTGACATCAAAATAAACTTTACCGTCTGCGTTTTTTATTACAAACGGCAAAGTATCCGTTTGCCGTCTGGGTTTTATATTACAGACGGCAAAGAGTATTTTTACCGTCTGTAATATAAATCGCAGACGGCAGATACTTTGCCGTCTGCCTTTTGTACTATAGACGGCAAAGAAACGCTATTTGCCGTCTGTAATACAAAACACAGGCGGCAAACCAAGAAACACAGCACCCGGATCGATCTCACGGATCGATGAGCTGGCACGATCTGCAGCGCCCACCCGAATCGATCTGAACCCCATCCACCCATGCGCAACCCACTGGCCCACCCACCCACGCTGGTCTTATCCTCTCCACTCCCCCTCTCTCACCTCGCACCTGCCCTCCCCACCCGCACTCCCTCTCTCCCACCTTGCCCCGGCCAAGCCGCCCGCCTCACCTCGCCCCGCAGCGCATCGGACCTCCCTCGCCCCGCCGCGCGCTGGCCCTCCCTCGCCCCGCCGCGCGCCAGCTCCACCTCGGCCCCCCGCATGCCGGCCCTCCGTCACCCCGCCGCGCGCCAGCTCCACCTCAGCCCCCTACGCGCCGGCCTTCCCTCGCCCCGCCGCGCACCAGCTCTACCTCGGCCCCCTGCGCGCCGGCCATCCCTCGCCCCGCCGCGCACCAGCTCCAGCTCCGGCCCTCGCGCGCCAGCCGTCCCTCGGCCCACCGCATGTCGGGCCCCGGCGGGCCCCGCCTCGCCCCATCCGCTCGCCGGCCCTCCCTCGCCCCGCCGCACCCTGGCCCATGGCGCGCTCCGCCTCGCCCCAGCGCTCGCTGGCCCTCCCTCACCCTGCCGTGTACCGGCTCTGCTTTGGCCCCTCGCACCCCCCACCAGCCATGATGTGCGCCCCGCGCTAGCGTCCGAGCTCGTCGAAGTTCGGTCCATGCCCATGCCTACTGCTCCTCGCCGGAGTCCACTCTGCACCGTCGTCCGCCCCAAGCCGTCCAAGCTCGCCGGCTCCTAGTTCAAGTCCCACTCGCCGCCTCTCTGCATCCTGGCAATGGAGGAGGATGAATGCCTTGACCCCCCTCTGATTCCTCGTACTTAACTGTTTGTAATTAGTACTCTTGTAATTAGATAGTATTTTGTTAATTAGTTGTATTATTGCTCGGGTGGAGCTGGACATGTTGAGATGTAGATATTTTGTAATTAGTTGTAATATTGCTCAGGTGGAGCTGGACATGTTGTATTTTGTAATTAGTTGTATTATTGCTCGGGTGGAGCTGGACATGTAGATATTTTGTTGTTTTGTAATTTGAGATGTAACCACGTCTGACCCTGCCCTGTGCATGTGCGTGGATAGTTCTTTTTTTATTATTAAAAAAAGAACTTTTCCGTCTTTGATATTTGGTGCAGACGGCAAAGACCAAATTTGGCTGACGGCAAAGATGTTTTCTGTGCTGTCTGTTATGTCTGAGGCTGACAGCAAATCAATGATTTGGCTGACGGCAAAATCTTTGCCGTCTGGCTGATGAAAAGCTGACGGCAAAGTAGTCTTTGTCGGCTAAACTTTGCCGTCTGAGTTTGCCGTCAGCTTGCAGACGGCAAACTCTTTGCCGTCTGTTTTTAGGCCTTTGCCGTCTGTGGGGCACAGACGGCAAATTACCTGATTCCTGTAGTGTTTGTTGGTGAAGAAGGTGATGGTTTTGTTGACGGCGTAGGCTTCTTCCTTAATTTGCGCTTGAGGACAGAATTTTGGTCCCTTAGGTCATCGATCTCCTGCTCCAGGCTCAGTATCTTTTTGCATAATTCCTGCTTGTTTTTTTGTAGGAGGCGAAAAGGGATAAACTCGATGTTAGGTTTCTTTACTCTATCCAGGAGGCTTGACTTTTTGAACTGCACATGCATGTCCCCAGGTTGAGGTAATGGGACTTAATCTTCTTCTGAGCTCGTCTCCTCCTTTCCCTTGGGTTCATAGTCCTCTTCTTCTTCCTTAGTCCAACCACAATGCTCCACATCCCCATAGACCTTTGGATCTGCAAGGTAATCAGGCACATAGCTTTCTCCTTCCGAATCCTGGGACAACATGTTGCTCTAATCTGCAGTAGGACAGCTCGAAACAAAGACATGAGATATTTGCGTGATATGGTGGTCAAAACCTTCGGGGGATTATATAATGAATTTTTACCGACCAAAAGAAGTATCGTGCAAGAAAACAGAATCCGAAGAGCGCACGAGGTGCCCACAAGGTAGGGGGTGCGCCCAGGGGGGTAGGGTGCACCTCCCACCCTCGTGGGACCCTCGTGTCCTTTCCGGTCTGCTTCTTGTTTTCCTATTTTTTGTAAATATTCCAAAACGGAGAAAAATTGCCATTAGAACTGTTTTGGAGTCGGTTTACTTACCTTACCACATACCTATTCCTTTTCGGAGTCAGAAACATTCTGGAAAGTGTCCTTTATGTATTCCTCTGGGGTTACAGTTTCAATAAAATTAGTTTCAACATTCATAGGATTACCTGAGATATAATGTGTGATTCTTTGACCGTTGACCACCCTCGGATTTGTGCCTTCGAAGTTGTTGATTTTTATGGCACCGAAACGATAGACTTCCTCGATAATGTAAGGACCTTCCCATTTAGAGAGGAGTTTGCCTGCAAAAAATCCTAAACAAGAGTTGTATAGTAATACATAATCACCTACATTAAACTCACGCTTTTGTATCCTTTTGTCATGCCATCTTTTAACTTTTTCTTTAAATAGCTTGGCATTTTCATAAGCCTGGGTTCTCCATTCATCAAGTGAGCTAATGTCAAATAACCTCTTCTCACAGGCAAGTTTGAAGTCATAGTTGAGCTCTTTAATAGCCTAATATGCCTTATGTTCTAATTCAAGAGGTAAGTGACATGCTTTACCATAAACCATTTTATACGGAGACATACCCATATGATTTTTGTATGCAGTTCTATAGGCCCATAATGCATCATCAAGTTTCTTGGACCAATTCTTTCTAGATCTATTAACAGTCCTTTGCAAAATTAATTTGAGTTCTCTGTTACTAAATTCTACTTGACCACTAGACTGTGGGTGATAAGGAGATGCAATTCTATGATTAAAGTCGTACTTAGCAAGCATTTTACGAAAGGCACCATGAATAAAATGTGAACCACCATCAGTCATTAAATATCTAGGGACTCCAAACCTTGGGAAAATAACTTCTTTAAGCATCTTAATAGAGGTGTTATGATCAACACTACTAGTTGGAATAGCTTCTACCCACTTAGTAACGTAATCAACAGCAACTAAAATATGTGTATACCCGTAAGAGGAAGGAAAGGGTACCATATAATCAAAGCCCCAAACATCAAATGGTCCAATAACAAGTGAATAATTCATAGGCATTTCTTGACGTCTACTAATATTACCAATTCTTTGACATTCATCACAAAACAAGACAAACTTACGGGCATCCTTGAAGAGAGTAGGCCAATAAAAACCGGATTGCAATACCTTGTGTGTAGTTCTATCTCCAGCATGGTGTCCTCCATAAGCCTCGAAGTGACACTTGCGCAGGATCTGTTCCTGTTCATGCTCAGGTACACAATGACTAATAATACCATCTACTCCTTTATAAAGATGTGGGTCATCCCAAAAGTAATGTCTTAAATCATAGAAGAACTTTTTCTTTTGCTGGTATGTGAAACTAGGTGGTATAAATGTAGCAACAATATAATTAGCATAATTAGCATACCATGGAGTGGTACGGGAAGCATTTATGACATTTAATTGTTCACCAGGAAAGCTATCATCAATAGGTAGTGGGTCATCAAGAACATTTTCTAACCTAGACAGGTTGTCTGTAACAGGGTTCTCAGCTCCCTTTCTATCAATAATATGCAAATCAAATTCTTGTAGAAGGAGAACCCATCTAATAAGTCTAGGTTTAGCATCTTTCTTTTCCATAAGGTATTTAATAGCAGCATGATTAGTGTGACTAGTTACTTTAGAATCAACAATATAAGGTCTGAACTTATCACAAGAAAATACAACTTCTAAGAATTCCTTTTCAATAGTAGCATAATTTCTCTGGGCATTGTCTAGAGTTTTACTAACATATTGAATAACATTTAATTTCTTATCTACTCTTTGCCCTAGAACAACACCTACAGCATAATCACTAGCATCACACATAATTTCAAAGGGTAAATTCCAATCAGGTGGCTAAACAATAGGTGCAGAAATCAATGCTTTCTTAAGTATTTCAAATGCTTCTACACAATCATCATCAAAGACAAAAGGAATATGTTTTTGTAATAGATTAGTCAGAGGCCGAGAAATTTTTGAGAAGTCCTTAATGAACCTCCTATAAAAACCGGCATGACCGGGGAAGCTTCTTATACCTTTAATGTCCTTGGGACATGGCATCTTTTCAATAGCATCAACTTTAGCTTTATCAACTTCAATGCCTCTTTCAGAAATTTTATGCCCCAAGACAATACCTTCATTAACCATAAAGTGGCATTTCTCCCAATCTAGAACAAGATTAGTTTCTTCACATCTCTGCAAAACTCGATCAAGGTTGCTTAATAAATCATCAAAATAGGATCCATAAATGGAGAAATCGTCCATGAAAACCTCACATATCTTTTCACAAAAGTCAGAAAATATAGCCATCATGCATCTTTGAAAGGTAGCATCTGCATTACATAAACCAAAAGGCATACGACTATAAGAAAAAGTACCGAAAGGGCAAGTAAAAGTGGTCTTTGATTGATCATCAGCTGACACAGGTATTTGAGAGAAGCCAGAGTAACCATCTAGAAAGCAAAATTGTGTATGTTTGGATAGTCTTTCTTGCATTTGATCAATAAAAGGCAAAGGGTAATGATCTTTTTAGTAGCCTTATTTAATTTGCAGAAATCAATTACCATCCTATAGCCTGTAATAATTCTTTGTGGGATAAATTCATCTTTATCATTAGGAACAACAGTAATACCTCCCTTCCTAGGGACACAATGGACAGGACTTACCCACTTACTATCAGCAACGAGATAAATTATACCTGCCTCAGGGAGCTTTAATATTTCCTTTCTTACCACTTCTTTCATCTTAGGATTCAGCCATCATTGGTGATCAATAACTCGTTTGGCGTCTTCCTCCAAATTTATTTTGTGTTGGCATAGAGTGGGACTAATGCCCTTAAGATCATCAAGAGTATATTCAATAGAAGCATGGTGCTTTTTCAGAGTTTTCAATAATTTCTCTTCCCCCTTCTCTGAAAGGTTAGCACTAATAATAACATGATATATTTTCTTTTGATCAAGATAAGCATATATAAGAGTATCAGGTAATGGTTTAAGCTCAAACATGGGATCACCCTTGGGTGGAGGAGGATCCCCTAGGATTTCAACATGCAAATTGTGTTTCAGAATAGGTCCCTGTTTAAAGAATACTTCATCTATTTCCCTTCTTTCATTCATGAATATATCATTTTCATGGTCTACCAAATATTGTTCTAATGGATCAGTAGGAGGCACGACAATAGAAGCAAGACCAATAATTTCATCTTTACTAGGCAATTCTTTATCATGGGGTTGTCTACGAAATTTAGCAAAATTAAACTCATGAGACATATCCCCTAAACCAATAGAAACAATATCCTTATTGCAGTCTATCTTAGCATTGACAGTATTTAAGAAGGGTCTACCAAATATAATGGGACAAAAGCTATCTTGTGGGGAACCAAGAACAAGAAAATCAGCAGGATATTTAACCTTCCCACACAAGACTTCAACACCTCTAACAACTCCAACGGGTGAAATAGTATCTCTATTGGCAAGCTTAATGGTAACATCGATATCTTCTATCTCAGCTAGTGCAATATCATGCATAATTTCTTTGTATAAGGAAATAGGTATTGCACTAGCACTAGCACCCATATCACATAAGCCATGATAACAATGATCTCCTATTTTAACAGAAATAACACGCATGCCTACAACAGGTCTGTGTTTATTTTTAGCATCAGGCCTAGCAATTCTAGCAGCTTCATCACAGAAGTAAATAACATGCCCATCAATATTATCGGCCAAGAGATCTTCAACCATAGCAATTTTAGGTTCAACATTAATTTTCTCAGGGGGTTTAGGTGTCTTAATATTACTTTTGTTGACCACAGTTGAAGCTTTAGCATGATTCTTTATTCTAACAGGGAAAGGTGGTTTCTCAACATAAGTAGTAGGAACAACATGATCATTATAAGTGATAGTCTTTTCTTCAACTTTAATAGGTGCAACTACTTTTACGTCAATGGGATAATTATATTTAAACCACTTCTCCTTAGGGAGATCAACATGAGTAGCAAAGGATTCACAGAAAGAAGCTACTATCTCAGAGTCAAGTCCATATTTAGTGCTAAATTTATGGAAATCATCGGTATTCATAAAAGATTTAACACAATCAAACTTAGGTGTTATACCTGGCTCTTTACCTTCGTCGAGATCCCAATCTTCAGAGTTGTGTTTAATTCTCTCCAATAAATTCCATTTGTATTCAATAGTCTTCATCATAAAGGAACTAGTACAAGAAGTATCGAGCATGGAGCGATTGTTGTCAGAAAGCCGAGCATAAAATTTTTGAATAATCATTTCCCTTAAGAGCTCGTGATTGGGGCATGAATATAACATTGACTTAAGCCTCCCCCAAGCTTGAGCGATGCGTTCTCCTTCGCGAGGCCAAAAATTATATACATATATAATTACGATCACGATGAATGAGATGCATAGGATAAAACTTCTGATGGAATTCCAATTTCAACCGTTTGTAGTCCCATGATTGTAGCGACCCGACCTCAGACGATCAAGTCTCTATGCTTAAGTGCCATCCCAGGATCGGTATGCTGACACACACAATACTCGAGGATTTATAACAGAGGTAAATCACATGTATAAATAACATAAATACTATTACCTCAATCCATATAGCGGAAGTAACAAGGTTGTGGATTCCCATCAACACCAACGGCAAAGTTATAAGAATCCCGCAACATGAGACATTGCAGCCCAAAAGGGCCAGTACATTGAATGTACTGGCAAATTCACGCCATAGGATAATGATGAATAAAGGCTATCACTACATGCATATTTGGCTGGTGGAAAAGCTCTATGGTTATAATGTTTTTGCGAAAAGCCAATTTTTCCCTACGGCAAAGGAATACATTTTATTTAACTACAAAGTTGGTTGAAAGTATTGAGAAGGTAAACCCCCTCTCAATCCCAATTAAAAGTAATCATTAACAACCCAACAATTTAATTATAGAGTGATGAGATCAACATGATAATCCAAGAACCAGATACTCAAGACATCCATAATCGGGGACACGGCTAACCATGATTAGTTTGTACACCATGCAGAGGTTTGTGCACTTTTCCCCACAAGACTCGATCTCCTCCGTTGGAATTCTCGCACTACATAATGTTTGAGAAATGGATGACCGAGACACAGTCTTTCCGAAGAGGTCCCCTTAACCGATAGATAGGCCGGTACACCTACAATCCCCTACATCTACTAGCCCATCATGGAAATGTTTCCCACAACTTACTCAACTATGCTAGAGCCCATAATGGCATGTGGCTGCACACAGAAGTTTCTAGTATGAATAATCTTATGATCCCTTTGAGCCTGGGTGGCGGTCCATAGGAGAATCACACGGTACCCCGGGATTTCCAAAAATACAGGCAATCACTGGGTTCCCCAGGTGCCTCAATCCACCCAGATGTGTATTAAAGTTGCCACCTTAAGTTAACCATTAATTTAACAATCTCACATCTACCATGAATACACTCAAACCCAATCCACGTCTACGAGCATAGCATAGCATAACATAATAAGCAACGTAGAAGTAACTCCCAAGGGTTTGATAATAGGGCCATTTGCATTTCTGTCCCTAACTCGAAACACCTAATCAGATATACCCCTAATTCGAAAGCCTGCTCAAATTTGCCCCTCTGCCGTTAGGTGCCCTTACAGAAAAGCCCTTCCGCGCCGTTACCGTCCGGTCAAACAACTTTGACCGTCCTGAAAAAAATAGCAAAAAAATTTAAAAAAATCTAAAATTTTGTGAGATCGAAGATACTCATGTGCGCAAGGTGCGTGCAAATTTTTGTGCTATTTGGACATTCCAGGAGCTCGTGGCGAGGAAAAACAGTTAATATGCACGCTTGTGAACAGTAAATTTGAAATAAAATAGCAAGAAAATTCAAAAAAATATGAAACTTTTTGGCATCAAAGAGGCTTGGGTGCACAAGGTGCTTGCAAGTTTTTGTGATCAAATGACTTGCGAGGAGCTCTCGCAAGAAAAAACAAAATAGTCATTTTTCCCAAGTTTTTTCCCGGGCCAGATTTTGTTTTTTTCTCCACAAGCCCCTCCAATGTCCAAACACAACAAAAATTGGCACGCAGCTTTTAGACCATAGCCTCTTTGATGCCAAAAAATTTCATATTTTTTTGAATTTTCTTGCTATTTTTTTGAATTTACTGTTCACAGGCTTACATATTTACTATTTTTCCTTTGACACGAGCTCCTGGAATGCCCAAACAGCACAAAAAATTGCACGCACCTTGCGAACCTGAGTATCTTTGATCTCACAAATTTTCAGATTTTTTAGATTTTTTTTGCTATTTTTTTGGGGCCGGTCAATGCCCTTTGACCAGCTTTGACCGGACGGTAACGGCGCAAAAGGGCATTTCTGTAAGGGCACGTAACGGCGGAGGGGCATTTTTGAGCAGGCTTTCGAATTAGGGGCAAATGTGAGTAGTAGGTTCGAGTTAGGGACACAGATGTAAAAGACCCTTGATAATAATCAGGTGAATAGGTACTACCTCATCTACTTCCCAATACCGACGTGTTATCAAATCCTAACCATGCAATGTTTGAGGGTGAAACTAATGCATAAAAACTGGGTATGAAAGGGATATGATCAAAGTGTGAACTTTCCTGTACTGTTGATGAAGATGATTCGCACTCAAAACTCTTGATAATTCTACTCGTCACACTCTGTTCAATCTATCGTAAGCAAGAAATAGTAACCACACATAAGCAATCACTCAAAAGATCGGGAAGAACGAAGAAGACGGTTTGGAAAACATCAAAACCAAGCAAATAACTCTTGCAACATAAAACAATTTCTAACAGTACCAAAATCATGTGAATTTGGCCTTATCAGAAAGTTTAGGTCAAGAGCTTCGATTTGCAAAAAGAATCAACTAAATCGGAGTTACGAAACTCAAGTTATGTTCAAAAGAAGTTTGAATATGAAACTGAACAAAATTCGAAATTTGAAAATTTTAAAAAGTTGATGTGACAGGTTCACTGGATAGGTGAAAACAAGACGAAGCTATAAGCGCTGGTTTCATCTAATTTGGATAAACGAGTGAAAAGTTATGGCTATTTGAAAAATCAGGGCCAAGCTGTTTTACGGAAGAAAAAATAGCTATGGCTAAGGTCTAATGTATAAATACGTAGACTAATTGATAATCCAATTATACTATCGTATTAGTCTAGAAAAAATAATAAACTACAGAAGTATAAAAAGAAAACAAAACAAAGAAAGATACCTTTATAAGGCAGAGAAAAGACAACTTCGGATAGAGACGACAATTTCAGAAGTCGCGCCGGAGAGAAGAAAAATATTTTTCTTAAATGAAACTAGTCAAACCAAAAATACTGATTTAACCTGAATTGGATGATTTTTGGAGACTCTATGGGTCTATATTTATATGTGGAAAAAGGTTTAAGAATCAAAGGCTAAGCAATATGGGACTAAACGTAAACAAAAATATACAAAACAGAGAAGAAAAAGGCTAACGAGCCTAAAGGCCTCGGCTGGCCGCACGCTTGCAGTTTTTTTAAACAGAATTCGGCATAAAAAAATAAAAAGGCTGGTTGGGCCTGGCCCGTTTAGGGGAAAAAAATGGGGCGCCCGCTGGTACTATGATGTGCACCGGGGCGGCAGTTAGTGATGGGCCACATGTAAAACCGAATAAAGAAAATAACAATAAAATTTTATATAGGCATATTATATATCAAATTTTTTAGAAATAAATCAAACAGTGCTACTGCTCTAATAAAATCCAATAAAAATCATTTAAAAAATACCAAAATGATTTCAAATTTATTTATCTCCAATTTTCTGATGTAGTGAATCATGTTACCCTATTTTCCATATATTTTTATTTTGGAGAAAAATAATTTGAAATAAAACCCAAATAATTCGAAATTGAAAATAATTTCCAAAAGGACTTTAAATTTGATCATTTTAAACTCCCAGCTCATATTTCATATGTTTTGAAGAAGTCATTTTATCTTCTCTCGTGAAAATCATTGAGTTGCTTGAAGTTTATGAATTGGAAATATTTTCGAATGAAATTCAAATATTTTCAAATACCCTTTTCATTTAATTAAATGGAAGAAGTCATGTCATCTTCTCTCTAGGGTTTTGTATTTGAAAAGAATTTGAATTCAAGGAGATCAGAAAGTAAAGATGAAAGTTTGGGAAAGTCCTTTTATTCCCTCTCATTTAACTTTCAAAAAGTTTCGAATTGCACTCACTTTCAGTCAATCAATCACACAACAATCAAACAATCAATCAAATCTATTTATTTAATATAACATTCCAAAATTTAGAATTTTGGGATGTTACAATGATCCCATATCATCACATAGCCTATACCATGTCAATGCATCCCCCTTCAAAGATAAAGGGACGACCTTCTTCTTGATAACATCATCGGACATACCTGCAAGCTTAAATAATCCACAAACTTCATCCACATAGATTAAGTGTAAGTCAGGATGCAATGTTCCATTTCCTGCAAAAGGATTAGCCAGAAGTTTCTCTATCATACCTGAAGGAATTTCGAAGTAAACATTTTCATTTTAAGTAGGTTCAGTAGGTTGAGGAGCAACTCTTTGCTCTACTAGTTGAGGTGAAGATACCTCGAGCAAGCCTCTCAAAGGATTATGTTCCATAGTAACAAGTGACAGTAAATTTCAGCACACTATATAAATTTTTCCTTACCAAATTCCACCTACCAAAGGAGCTTCACTCCCCGGCAATGGCGGCAGAAAAGAGTCTTGATGACCCACAAGTATAGGGGATCTATCGTAGTCCTTTCAATAAGTAAGAGTGTCGAACCAAACAAGGAGCAGAAGGAAATGATATGCGGTTTTCAACATGGTATTCTCTGCAAGCACTGAAATTATCGGTAATAAATAGTTTTGTGATAAGGTAATTGGTAATGAGTAACAAGTAATAAAAGTAAATAAGGCGCAGAAAGATGGCCCAATCCTTTTTGTAGCAAAGGACAAGCCTAGACAAACTCTTATATGAAGGAAAGCGCTCCCGAGAACACATGGGAATTATCGTCAAGCTAGTTTTCATCACGTTCATATGATTCACGTTTGGTACTTTGATAATTTGATGTGTGGGTCGACCGGTGCTTGGGTGCTGTCCTTACTTGGACAAGCATCCCACTTATGATTAACCCCTATTGCAAGCATCCACAACTACAACAGAAGTATTAAGGTAAACCTAACCATAGCATGAAACATATGGATCCAAATCAGCCCCTTACGAAGCAACGCATAAACTAGGGTTTTGAGCTTCTGTCACTCTAGCAACCCATCATCTACTTATTACTTCCCAATGTCTCCCTCTAGGCCCAAATAATGGTGAAGTGTCATGTAGTCGACGTTCACATGACACCACTAGAGGGATGACAAAATACATCTCATCAAAATATTGAACGAATACCAAATTCACATGACTACTAATAGCAAGATTTCTCCCATGTCCTCAGGAACAAACGTAACTACTAACAAAGCATATTTATGTTCATAATCAGAGGGGTATTAATATGTATAATGGACCTGAACATATGATCTTCCACCAAGTAAACCAACTAGCATCAACTACAAGGAGTAATCAACAATACTAACAACCCACAGGTACCAATCTGAGGTTTGGATACAAAGATTGGATACAAGAGATGAACTAGGGTTTGAGATGAGATGGTGCTGGTGAAGATGTTGATGGATATTGACCCCCTCCCAATGAGAGGATCGTTGGTGATGACGATGGTGATGATTTCCCCCTCCCGGAGGGAAGTCTCCCCGACAGAACAGCTCCGTCGGAGCCCTAGATTGGTTCTGCCAAGGTTGCGCCTCGTGGAGGCGGAGTCTCATCCCGAAAGCTTGCTTATGATTTTTTCTCAACGAAAGACTCCATATAGCAGAAGATGGGCATCGGAGGGCCACCAGGGGGGCCATGAGGAAGGGGGGCGCGCCTAGGGGGTTAGGGTGCGCCCCCACCCTCGTGGCCAGGGTGTGGCCCCCCTTTGGAACTTCTTGCGCTCAGTATTTTATATATATTCTGGAAATAGGTTCCATGAAGTTTCAGGACTTTTGGAGCTGTGCAGAATAGGTCTCTAATATTTGCTCCTCTTCCAGCCCAAAATCCGAGCTGTCGGCATTCTCCCTCTTTATGTAAACCTTGTAAAATAAGAGAGAATAGACATAAGTATTGTGACATAATGTGTAATTGCAGCTCATAATGCAATAAATATCGATATAAAAGCATGATGCAAAATGGACGTATCACTCTCCACATAAGCAAATTACTTCTCATGAATAGTAGTGGGAGCAAACTCAACAAAATAACTATCATGTGAGGCATAATCCAACTGAAAGTTAAAATCATGATGACAAGTTGCATGGATATCATTATTCTTTATAGCATACATGTCATCACAATAATCATCATACAACTGCTTTGTTCTCATAATCAATTGGAACCTCTTCCGAAATAGTGGATTCATCACTAAATAAAGTCACGACCTCTCCAAATCCACTTTCATCAATATAATGATCATAAATAGGAGGCATGCTTTCATCAAAATAAATTTTCTCATCAAAACTTGGGAGACAAGAAATATCATATTCATCAAACATAGCTTCCCCAAGCTTTTGGCTTTGCATATCATTAGCATCATGGATATTCAAGGAATTCATACTAACAACATTGCAATCATGCTCATCATACAAAGATTTAGTGCCAAACATTTTAATGCATTCTTCTTCCAACACTTTGGCACAATTATGAGAATCCTTATTTTCATGAAAGATATAAAAAAGATGAAGCATATGAGGTACCCTCAATTCCATTTTTTGTAGTTTTTTTATAGACTAAACTAGTGATAAAACAAGAAACTAATAGATTCGATTGCAAGATCTAATGATATACCTTCAAGCACTAACCTCCCCGGCAACGGCGCCAAAAAAGAGCTTGATGTCTACTACACAACCTTCTTCTTGTAGACGTTGTTGGGCCTCCAAGTGCAGAGGTTTGTTGGACAGTAGCAAATTTCCCTCAAGTGGATGACCTAAGGTTTATCAATCCGTGGGAGGCGTAGGATGAAGATGGTCTCTCTCAAGAAACCTTGCAACCAAATAACAAAGAGTCTCTTGTGTCCCCAACACACTTAATAAATGGTAAATTCTATAGGTGCACTAGTTCGGTGAAGAGATTGTGATACAAGTGCAATATGGATGGTAGATATAGGTTTTTGTAATCTGAAAAATATAAAAACAGCAAGGTAAATGATAAAGTGAGGGAAAACGGTATTACAATGCTTCGAAACAAGGCCTAGGGTTCATACTTTCACTAGTGCAAGTTCTCTCAACAATAATTAGATAATTGGATCATATAACTATCCCTCAACATGAAACAAAGAGTCACTCCAAAGTCACCAATAGCAGAGAACAAACAAAGAGATTATTGTAGGGTACGAAACCACCTCAAAGTTATTCTTTCTAATCGATCTATTCAAGAGTCTGTAGTAAAATAACACGAAGCTATTCTTTCCGTTCAATCTATCCTAGAGTTCATACTAGAATAACACCTTAAGACACAAATCAACCAAAACCCTAATGTCACCTAGATACTCCAATGTCACCTCTAGTATCCGTGGGTATGATTATACGATATGCATCACACAATCTCAGATTCATCTATTCAACCAACACAAAGAACTTCAAAGAGTGCCCCTAAGTTTCTACCGGAGATTCAAGACGAAAACGTGTGCCAACCCCTATGCATAAGTTCATGAGGTCACGGAACTCGCAAGTTGATCACCAAAACATACATCAAGTGGATCACGTGATATCCCATTGTCACCACAGATAAGCAAATGCAAGACATACATCAAGTGTTCTCAAATCCTTAAAGACTCAATCCGATAAGATAACTTCAAAGGGAAACCTCAATTCATCACAAGAGAGTAGTGGGGGAGAAACATCATAAGATCCAACTATAATAGCAAAGCTCACGATACATCAAGATCCTGCCAAATCAAGAACACGAGGGAGAGAGAGAGAGAGAGATCAAACACATAGCTACTGGTACATACCCTCAGCCCTGAGGGTGAACTACTCCCTCCTCGTCATGGAGGACGCCAGGATGATGAAGATGGCCACCAAAGAGCTATTCCCCCCTCCGACAGGGTGCCGGAATGGGTCTAGATTGGTTTTCGGTGACTACATAGGCTTGCGGAGGCGGAACTCCCGATCTAGGTTTCTTTCTGGAAGTTTTGGGTTATATAAGAGGTGTTGGAGTCGGGAACAAGTCAGGTGGGTCCCCGAGGCGGCCACGAGGTAGGGGGCGCGCCCAGGGGGTAGGGTGCGCCCCCACCCTCGTGGTGGCCTCGGGACTCTTCTGGCCCATATCTAGTACTCCGTGGCCTTGTTCTTGTCCAAAAATGATCTCTGTGAAATTTTAGGTCAATTGGACTCCGTTTGATTTTCCTTTTCTACGATACTCAAAAACAAGGAAAAAAACTGAAACTGGCACTGTGCTCTAGGTTAATAGGTTAGTCCCAAAAATCATATAAAATAGCATATAAATGCATATAAAACATCCAAGGTTGATAATATAATAGCATGGAACAATTGAAAATTACAGATATGTTGGATACATATCATATCCTGATAGAGCAGGTTTAGGCTGCTGCCACCGTCCATGAGGACTCGTGTGAGGTGGAATCCATCAATTATTGGGTCGAGGACTAGTGCGGCCGAACCGCCATGGCGGATACTGGTCGGATGGTCCCTGCGATCAAAGGTGATCGGGCATGACGACCATGGGTTAAATTTTGGGGCGACTGGCTCTATCGCATAGACGTCCCTGAGCGCACACTTGCGCTCCCTCTTGGGGATATGGGTAGCATATATTGTGTTCACCATTTTGATTTGAGGGGGAAACTTCTTCTGCCCCCTGTGTTCGGTGGACGGGGCGCCGTCGTCATTCTCGCTTTGCGACCCCTTCTCCTTGTCTTCGGCATTTAACTTGCCGGCCTGTTTGAAGACCCAACAACTCCGGTGAGTATGATTGGCTGGTTTATCAGGGGTGCCATGGATCTGACATGGACGATCGAGTATGCGGTCCAGGCTGGAAGGGCCTTGATTATTCCTTTTATATGGCTTCTTCCGTTGTCTGAACTTGGAGTCACTGAATCCGGCGTTGACCGCCGTGTCATCAGTATTATCACCGTTGCTTCGATGCTTGTGCGTGTTGCGTCGGGGCTTGCCGTTGCTATTTCTGGATTCCGAAGTGCCAGGTCGCTTGCATTGTTATTGCTATGGGCTAGCCAGCTATCTTTGCCTGCGCAAAAGCGGGTCATAAGCACCGTGAGGGCTGCCATGGACTTCAGCTTTTCTTGGCCGAGGTTTCAGGCGAGCCATTCATCCTGGATGCTATGTTTAAAGGCCACTAGGGCTTCGGCATCCGGATGTTCGACAATCTGGTTCTTTTTATTTAGGAACCTAGTTAGAATTTCCTGGCTGACTCTTCGGGCTGTTGAATTATGTGACTTAAGTCGTCGGCATCCGGAGGTCGAACATATGTACCTTGGAAGCTGTCAAGGAAGGTTTCTTCCAAGTCCTCCCAGCTGCCAATGGAGTTTTAGGGCAGGCTGTTTAGCTAGTGCTGGGCTGGCCCCTTGAGTTTTAGGGGGGGGGGGGGTATTTGATGGCATGAAGATCATCGCCGCGGGCCATATGTATATGGAGAATGAAGTCTTCAATCCATACCGCGAGGTCTGTGGCTCCATCATATGATTCAATATTCACGGGTTTGAACCCTTCTGGGAATTCATGTTCCATGACTTCATCAGTGAAGCAGAGAGGCTGTGCGGCGCCTCTATATCGGGCCAATTCGTGACGTAGTTCGGATGGAGTCCGTCTGCGGCTTTGGGCTCGGACGTAATTGTGCTTACCATGCTTGGCTTCATAGCCGTTGTCACGCGTCGGGGCGCGCCCCCGCGATCCGTAGATCGATCTAGCCGGACCTGCTTTGCTCTTCAGGTCCTGCCGCAGGTCATACGTATATGCCCGAGCTGTTTTGTCCCTGCCTTTACAATGAGGTAGTATGGGCTGGTATTCGACCTGGGTTGCCGCTTTGTCCCGGCCACGTGGTGGTCGGTCAGCCGCATTGTGCGTTGATGGCACGGGCTCCGGCGCCTTGTCATTGAATTGAGGTAGTAATTTGTGCTTCAGGTAACTTTTGAGTGGTCGCTCGAGGCCGTATTCCTCGGCTGCCAGGACGTTAGTCTATCTATCGTTGAGCAAATCTTGATCAGCTTGAAGCTGTTGCTGCTTCTTTTTCAGGCTCCTTGCTGTGGCTATTAGCCGGCGCTTAATGCGCTCCTGCTCAAGAGGTTCCTCAGGCACGATAAAATCTTCGTCGCCGAGGCTCACCTCATCCTTGGAGAGTGGAAGATAATTACTATCCTCCGAGTCTTCGTGCACGGCCTGTTCATCTGCGCTGACCCGCCCATCTTCCCGTTCGACCTATTCGGAAGTTGGCTCAATGGGGTCTTCATCTTCTCCAGCATCGTCTAGAGTATTGTTTACTCCTGTGCCGGTGTTGCTGTCTTTTTCACGGCGTGATTTAGAGCGGCGTCTCTGTCGTCAGCGCTTTGGCTGTATCTCAGGAGGTTTGTCTTCCAGTGGGCCTTCTTTGTCATCGCCATTGATTTCTTTGGGCGTGTCCACCATGTACACGTCATAGGAGGAGGTGGCCGTCCAGCGCCCGGTAAATGGCAGGTTTTTGGCCTGCTCCTCTTCGGCATCGTCGTCCATACCGTCGATGTCTACGGAGTCATAGTCGAGCATGTCGGTTAGATCTTCAACAGTGGCTATTAAGTGGGAGGTGGGTGGGAAGAGAAATTCCCCGTCATCAGCCCCTAGATCAAACCGGATATAATTCGGCTGTGAGTCCCCTACTAAAGAGAGGGTTTTCGATGAGTTTATCACATCACCTAAAGGTGAGTGCCGGAATATGTCCGCGGAACTGAATTTGACGACCGACGCCTGGTAAGGCTCGTCGGACGCGGGTGCACGTAGTTCGGAACCAGTGACCGAAAATGAATCCAGGGGTCCGGTGACGCAGACCTCGCTCGAAGTTGGGTCTGTGTGCGGCTCCAACACCGCTGAGTCTATGGCTTCCATGGCGGGGTTAAGCTACCCACCTTCGGATGGCGCAAGCTGCTCTGAATCCAGGGCCAGAGCGCTTACTGACGCAATCTCCTGTGTATGGTCCGATGAGAGATTTAGGTCATGTTCATCGTGGTGGCAGGGAGTGGCTGCCATGGGCTGAAATCCGTCGAAGATCAACTCTCCGCGGATATCAGCGATGTGGTTCAAGCTTCCAAACCTGACCTGACGGCCAGGGGCGTAGCTATCGATGTGCTCTAGATGGCCAAGCGAGTTGGCCCGCAGTGCAAAGCCGCCGAATATGAAGATCTGGCCAGGGAGAAAGATACCCCCAGGCCGTTGTCGGTGTTAAAACCGGTGGATCTCGGGTAGGGGGTCCCGAACTATGCGTGTAAGACTGATGGTAACAGGAGGCGGGGACATAATGTTTACCCAGGTTCGGGCCCTCTCGATTGAGGTAATACCCTACTTCCTGCTTGATTGATCTTGATGATATGTGTATTACAAGAGTTGATCTACCACGAGATCGTAGAGGCTAAACCCTAGAAGCTAGCCTATGATTCTAATTGTTGTTGTCCTATGGACTAAACCCTCCGGTTTATATAGACACCGGAGGGGGCTAGGGTTACACAGAGTCGGTTACAGAGAAGGAGATCTACATATCCGAATCGCCAAGCTTGCCTTCCATGCAAAGGAGAGTCCCACCCGGACACGGGACGAAGCCTTCAATCTTGTATCTTCATAGTCCAACAGTCCGGCCAAAGTATATAGTCCGGCTGTCCGAGGACACCTTAATCCAGGACTCCCTCAGTAGCCCCTGAACCAGGCTTCAATGACGATGAGTTTGGCGCGCAGATTGTCTTCGACATTGCAAGGCGGGTTCCTTCTCCGAATACTCCATAGAAGATTTTGAACACACAGATTGTGTCCGGCTCTGTAAAAAAGATTCCACATACCATCGTAGAGAGTATAATTTTCCACAAATCTAATCTGCTGACAACTTTTCATAGCGTGACATCCTGTCGTGGTCCGGTCATTACGAACCATTTTACCTGCCTGCCACCGCACGTGTTGCGAGGCGGCTTTATTGGCACGTCTTGTCGAAGCAGAGATCGTGTTCCCCTTATCACGGGATTCTCATCAATATAGGTACGGGTAACCCAACCGTGCCATCAATCGTGGCGCTTGGGGAATAAGCGATTTTATGGGGCAAGTGGGGAGGCGCACAGTTTCTACCGCCTTTATAAAGGGACAAGGATTCCTCTTTTTCACCCACGCCTTCTTCTTCCCCTGCCCATCCATTCTCGCGCACTCGAGCTCCAACGCCCAAGTTCTCATCTTCTTCGTAAAGCCATTCCAAACATGTCCGGAGCGGGAGGCAAGTGGATGGTATCCTCCGTTACAGAGGAGAACATTACGAAGCTCCGGGAAGCCGGATACCTGGCCGCAGACATCGCGCACCGGCTCCCAGACGCGGGGCAGATCGTCCCTACTCTAGAACCCCATGAGAGGGTTGTATTCCTCACCCACTTCATCCACGGACTAGGATTTCCCCTCCACCCATTTGTCCGCGGGCTCATGTTTGTCGGATGTGGGGTTCCGGAAAACCCTTAAGGTTCGAACACTGGGGTGCGCGCGAAGTCTTTCCTTCCCACCAATCGACGCCCTAGCTCACTAAGATCTCACAGTCGAACTTGACGAACTCGCAACACAGAAAGACACAAGATTTATACAGGTTCGGGCCACCATTGTGGTGTAATACCCTACTCTAGTGTGGTGGTGGTGGATTGCCTCTATGGCTGATGATGAACAGTACAAGGGGAGAACAACCTCCTGAGGTTGAGGTGTTCTTGAGCTCGGTGTGCTTGTGTGATGTAGGGTAGAGACCCTAATCGCCCGATCTTTCACGAAAGGAGCGGATCCCGGGGAAAACACGAAGAACACGAGGATGAACGGAAGGAAAACACAAGAGGAAAACACTATACCGACACGAATAAGTCACACATGGGCTAGATCCTCGAGTACATAGGACGATACATGAATCCACGGTCAACTAGGGACGATACACGGTAACTGGTTCTTCTCCGTGAGGAGGTCTTGACTCCACAAGGGGATCTTCCCGTAAAGGGGTCTTGAATCCAAGGTGGATCTTCTTCGTAGAGGGGTCGCGGTCTCTCTCGTGGAGTAGATCCGATATGGATGAGCAATGCTCTATCTCTCAAATGAGCTAAACCAATGCTAACCCTAGAAAGTTGTACGGGATAGAGTATTTATAGTCTAGGTAACGAAAGCGTACACGGGCCTTGGCCCAAGTGACTGCGCGTAGGCAGGGCCGGTAGTACCGGTCAAGGAGGCGGTTGTTCCGCTGGGAGCTCATGCATGGCGGAAGTACCGGTCCTGAAAGGCGGTAGTTCCGCTGGGAGGTCTGGCGCTGGCTTGCGGAGATGGACGTCGAAGGGGGCAAGCGGTTGTACTGGTTGTCGAGGTAGCAGTACCGGTCTTTTGTGTAGTTACCGGTACATCCGGTGTAGTGCCGGCCTTGCACCGCTCGATCACAGAAGGTAGACCGGTTGTTGGGCGGTAGTCGGCCGGTTGTTCCGCCCGGGCGGTGGTCGGGCGGTTGTTCCGGTCCTTTAGGGCTGGGCAGAATGTCTCCATGCTCTTGATGTCCATCTTGCACCGTTCCATCTCCTTGGTTGGTTATATGGTACCTAAGCACACAAAGCAACTCCGATTGAGGTAGTAGCCATGTCTCATGTGGGTCAAAGGGAAGTTCAAGAAGGAGAGAGTTAACCTCGTTCTCGATGGTTCTCGCACGGGCTCTTGTCATGGGTCCAAGTGGTGTCGTGGGAGATGTAGGGTCCATGGGGATGGCCTTGGGATGCTCCGCATCATCTCCCCTCCCTTGGGGAAGATCCGTCCTCGGATCAAATTCTTCATCACCATGGAAGGGAGAGAGATCTTTGATGTTGAAGATGTCGCTCACATTGTACTTGTCGCGCGGGAGGTCGATCTTGTAAGCATTGTCGTTGTAGCGCGCAAGCACCTTGAAGGGTCCATCCGCTCGTGGTCGAAGCTTGGACTTGCATTCTTGTAGAAAGCGGTCCTTCCGAAGGTGTAGCCACACGAGATCACCAGTGTTGAAGACCATAGGTTTCTTGTTGACGTTGAGCTTGGTCGCAAGGCGTTGTACTTGGCGCTCGATGGTGTTTCTTGTATCTTCATGCACCTTCTTGATATGGGTCGCTCGTGCACTTGCGTCCAAATTGATTCGCTCTTCGAGTGGTAGAGGTAGAATGTCCAATGGTGACAAAGGGTTGAATCCGTAGACGACCTCGAAAGGGGACTTGCCGGTTGTTGAGTGTCTTGCTCGGTTGTAGGCGAACTCGGCGATGGGTAGACATTCCTCCCACTCCTTGATGTTGTTCTTGATGAGTACTCGAAGTAGAGCGGACAGTGTGCGGTTTGTCACCTCCGTTTGGCCGTCGGTTTGAGGATGGTATGCCGTGGAGAAGTGTTTCTTGATTCCGAGCTTGGCGCATAGGGTCTTCCAAAAGTAGCTAAGGAACTTGACGTCGCGGTCCAAGACGATAGTCTTTGGCACACCATGTAGACGCAATATTTCCCTACAAAAGAGATTAGCCACATGTGAGGCATCGTCTATCTTGTTACAAGGAATAAAGTGTGCCATTTTCGAGAAACGGTCCACAACGACAAATATGGAATCTTTCCCATTTCGAGTCCTAGGCAAACCAAGTACGAAGTCCATGCTAATGTCTTCCCAAGGTTGGTATGGAATTGGTAAAGGCATATAGAGACCATGAGATTGAGCTTTGGACTTAGCTTTGCGACATGTAGAACACCGGTTGGTGAAGCGATTGACGTCCCGAAACATCTTTGGCCAAAAGTAGCTCTTTGAGAGCGTGGCGAACGTCTTTTCGCGTCTGAAGTGTCCCATTAAGCCGCCTCCATGAGATTCCTGCAAAAGCAACAAACGAAGCGAGGACTCGGGAATGCAAAGTTTGTTAGCTCTCATAAGGTAGCCATCTTTGATGTAATAGTGTTCCCAAGATGTATTCGACAAACACTTGGCATACGGAATGGCAAAAGTCGTATCATGCTCATATAAGTCTTTGATATGCTCAAAGCCAATGACATCTAATTCAAGTTGCGTGACAAGCATGCAAATGCGGGAAAGCGCATCCGCCACAACATTTTCTTTACCCTTAACGTACTTGATGGCATAAGGAAAAGACTGAATAAATTCACTCTGTTTAGCATGACGCTTGTTCAACTTAGTCTGTCCCTTAAGATACTTGAGAGTCTCATGATCGGTATGAATGATAAACTCATGGGGACGAAGGTAGTGTTCCCATTCATGCAAAACACGGACTAAAGCATATAGCTCTTTGTCATAGATGGGGTAATTGAGTTGCGGTCCGGAAAGTTTCTCACTAAAGTAAGCTACGGGCGCTTCTCTTGCGTTAACACACCTCCTATGCCATTACCACTAGCATTGCAATGAATTTCAAAGGTTTGTCGAAGTTGGGTAAAGCAAGCACGGGAGCATGAGTAAGCAAATTCTTAAGCTCATTGAATGCGGTATCTTGGGATGGTCCCCAAATAAAAGGCGCATTCTTCTTGCTCAAAGCATGCAAAGGCGAAGCAATGGTGCTAAAATCCTTTACAAAGCGACGATAGAAGCCCGCAAGGCCAAGGAAACTACGCACTTGATGCAAGTTGGTTGGTTGTGGCCAAGTCTTAATAGCATTGATCTTGGACTCATCTACATGAACACCCTTAGAAGAGACAACAAATTCTAAGAACATGAGCTTATCAACACCAAAAAGGCATTTATCCATATTAGCATAGAGATGCTCTTTCCTAAGAGTTTGCAAAACGGTGCGTACATGGGTGACATGCTCTTGTATAGATTTGCTAAAGACAAAAATGTCATCAAAGTAAACCACAACAAATATACCAATGTAAGGGCGAAAGACATGATTCATAAGGCGCATAAAAGTGCCCGGTGCTTCCTAGAGACCCATAGGCATGACTAACCACTCATACAAACCAAACTTGGTTTTGAAGGCGGTTTTCCATTCATCGCCCTCTTGTATGCGGATTTGATAGTAACCACTCTTAAGATCAATTTTGGAAAATATAGTGGCACCGCTAAGCTCATCTAGCATATCATCTAGGCGTGGAATGGGATATCTATAATGAACGGTGATAGCATTTATAGGTCTACAATCGGAGCACATGCGAAAACTACCGTCACGTTTTGGCACAAGAATGACCGGAACGGCACAAGGGCTCAAACTTTCACGCACATGTCCATGGTCTATGAGATGTTTTATTTGCCTTTGAATTTCTTTGGTTTCTTCGGGGTTGACGCGGTAGGGCGCTTTGTTTGGAAGTGGTGCTCCGGGGATGAGTTCAATTCGGTGCTCAATGCCTCGGAGAGGAGGTAGTCCCGGAGGTAGCTCATTGGGAAAAACAACTTGAAATTCCTGCAAAAGAGAAGACAATACTAGAGGAAGAATGTGAGAGGTGTTAGTTTGTGGTGCATTGTCCTTGCACACGAGGACGTAGTGTAAGACACTAGATGGAAGATGACAAACGGTCATTGGAACAACGTCACACTCCAAGGTGTCTTCGTATGCGCCAATCTTGAAGGAGACTTGTACTTGATGCTCGATTTGGATGGTGCCGGAGTCACTAAGCCATTGCACTTTGTAAGGATGTGGATGCTTCGTCTTGGGCAATTGGATCTTGGAGCAAAGTTCTTCACTTGTGAGATTGTGACAACTCCCTCCATCGATGATGACCTTGACGGATCGTCCATTGATGCCGGCCTTGGTGTGGAATATGTGGCATCGTTGGTCTTCTTCTTGGTGATGTTGGAGAGTCAAGACTTTGGAGACAACAAGTGCGGGACTCGAGTCTTCATCGCAAAAGACTTGTTCTTCTTCATTGTTCACTTGGCGGTGCATGGCGACTTGCTCAAGTGTTTCCATTTCACCTTCACTCATGGAGTCATAAGTGCCATCATCGTTGAAGACCATGGTCCGCTTGTTGGTGCACTCGTAGGACTTGTGGCCTCGGCCTTCGCAAGTGAAACACTTGAAGGAACTCATCTTGACGGTCTCATCGGTTGGGGTTGATGATGATGAAGCTCTCGGCTTGAAGTTGCTTGTAGGAGGGTGACTTGTAGTTGATGAAGCTTTCTTGGAATTCGGCTTGTCGGTGTTGGAAGTAGACGTTCTTGTAGTCAGTGCTGGAGTCGTTGAAACTTGGTTATTGGAGAAGCCGTAGGACTTGGATGAGAACTTGGCGTACTTGAAGTCATCTTGCACTTGGCGTTCCGCTTTGGTAGCTTGGTGCATGAGCTCGATGAGATTTTAGTATGGTTGGAAGTCGGCGATCTTCTTGATAGGGTGATTGAGTCCATTCAAGAAACGTGCCATAGTTTGCTCATCGTCTTCCGTCACATTGGCTCTTATCATTGCAATCTCCATCTCCTTGTAGTACTCTTCAACGCTCTTTGTTCCTTGCTTGAGTTGTTGGAGTTTCTTGAAGAGGTCGCGGTTGTAGTAGGTAGGCACGAAGCGTGCTCTCATGACATCCTTCATTTGTGCCCAAGTAGTGATGGGTGGATCACCTCTTGCCTCGCGGCGCTCAATTACTTGTTCCCACCAAATGAGGACATAGTCTTGGAACTCAAGGGATGCCATCGCGATCTTCTTCTCTTCTTCATAATTGTGCAAACGGAAGATCTTGTCAACTTTCAATGCCCATGAAAGGTATTCTTCGGGATCGTTGCTTCCGTTGAACTTGGGCATGGTGAACTTGAGCGTGCCGTAGCGTTGCTCTTCATTGTGTTGGGGTCGGGAATGATGACGCCCATGTTGTAGATGATTGTTCAACTCGTGGTGCTCTTGTCGCGGAGGGTTGTCAACCTCATGTTGCTCTTGTCGCGGAGTATTCCCATTGTTTTCATGTTCTTGATGAACTTGATGGTCTTGGCGAGCTTGTTGAGGAGCACGTCGAGCTCAAGGAGGAATTTGACGATTCATGCGAGCTTGATGTCGGAGTAAATAGCCATGGGTAGCCTAGCCGGCTTCCCCTGGCCCTTCTGAAAAAGTTACGAGCCCGCCTGGCTCTCAAGAATCAAAGACAGGGGCCGCCTTCCCCTTGCTGGCTGCCGCCCAGGCCGGCTTTCGGAAGGCGGTCCGACTTTAGCCCTCATGAGAAGGCCGAATCCAAGAAGCCGGCCATGAGAAGGCCGACTCCAAGAAGCCGGCTCCCATAAAGCGGTCAAGACCGTACCCACAAAGTTTGCACCCACCTAGCGGCGGTGCGACGGGGCGTGGCTACAGTGAAGCCTGCCACCCCCGAATCCCGGAGCACGCCTGGCACAGTGCGCTGTACGGGGTAGGCATGACCCGTCCGGCGCGGCACTGTTGCCATGTTGACCCTGGCATCACCCACGACGGGCCGCCAGCGTGGCACACAGACGGTGGGCCCCTTTGAGCAGAGAGACGCCCGAACGCGGCCACGCCTCCAACCAGTCGGCCCGAGACAGAGCCGGATCCCCGTAGCTGGCTTACCGCCTCCCTCGAAGAAGACGCCCCATTAAGGAGACAAGACGCGGTGAGGCTACAGCGATCGCCTAACAGGCGGAGGCACTGTAGCCGCGCTTACCACGACGAAGCCCATGTCAACAAGGTGGAGCCACAGTAACCAGCCGCCGACCAGGCCCTGGACAGTGGGGCCTGCCTATCGACCAAGGGGCCGGCAGCCGGCGGGACCCACCAGTCGGCGGGCCCCAGTAGCCGGCGCAGAAGCCGGCGAGCGCAGTCACAGACGGCTGGGCCCCGCGCCCAGACGGACTACCATTGTACCCCCGGGGTGTAGGCCTATATAAACCCCCCGGAGCACCCATGCAAAGGGTTGGACCCCTTGCTAGTCCTAGACACCACACAAGGAGAAGAAGCAGGCTAGCCGTGCCCTTCTTCCTCCTCCCACCAAACAGCTCAAGGAGCGTTGTGTAGCTACTTGATTCATCTAGTGAACATGCAGAGACCCCGCAGAGCAGCAGTAGGGGTGTTATCTCCACGGAGAGCCCCGAAGCTGGGTAAGATCCGCCGGCGTGCATGTCTTCGCCTTATCCAGTTTCCAGGCACCAGCGATGTCTTACTGGCTCCCACAATGATAAGCCACCCGTTGGCATATGTCGCACCTACCACCCGACATTTGGCGCCCACCGTGGGGCCAGGTGCACCGTCGTCCGGAGACCTGTTCTGGACGGGAACCTTATTCCTCCCCCGCGAGCGTTGCCAGCCCAGCACGCCCGATGGCGCTTGCCACGACGCACTGCAAGGCGTCACCAGCATCTGCGCGGCGAGCAGCCTCGCCGATCTCCTCGACGAAACTCTCATCTCCGACGAGCTCGCCTCCGATGCGGGCACCGACCACCTCGCCAACCTTCTCGGCCAGCTCCATCTCTCCAGCGAGCCCGCTGCGGACCTGGAGTCGGTTGGCTCCACCGACCCGATGCTTGTCGACTCCGACACGGCCTCCTACGACACCTTCCCCACCAACGTCACGATCTACAACGACCCGCTTCCTCGAGCCGACGGCTGCGATGCTGTCACCACCGAAGTGATGGTTGTCGGCCACGGTGGCCCGGCCGACGAGAGCGCCCGCAACGCCTCGCACGCGGCGGCCCACGACTTGTCCGCTCCCCTCCCGGCTAATGCCGACGACGAAGCACTGGAGGCACGCCGCCTCGCCCTCCTCGCAGAGGGCCGGAGGCTGGCTTCCGTAAGATGCCTCACTGAGGCCTATCAGTGCGAAGCTGACCGCGCCGCCTTCGGCACGCCGGCCCCGGGCGGGCCAAGCCGGGCCGGCCTTGTCAAGCAACGCGGCGCTGTCATCGCCGACACGCTGGGAGTCGACCGCCCGGTCAATGCCACTCTGCTCGAGAACTTGCGTGCCGCCCAGGCGGCTGTAGACGAGTTGGACGGCTTGGAGGCTGAAGACCTCCCCCACATGACCCGGCGCATCCAGCAATTGATTGACGCAGCCGCGCAGCGACACGAAGCCGACGCCCGCGCGGAAAGCCCTCCCCCGCGCCGAGAACACGGCGCGACGTCCCGGATGCCGACTACGAGCAATACCCGCGCGCGACACGAGAAGGAGCCGGCTGCCAGCCGCAGCCGGACCCGGATCTCCATCGAGCGAGACGCGGACGGTCATCCACGAGCCATGGAATGCCGGGGCGACCCGCCTCCGCCTCCGCCCCGTGGAGAGAGATATCCCTCCCCGCCGCCAGTGGCGCACCCGACTCTCAGCGGCCGGCTAGGCCGCCGCGAAGGAATCGGCGAGAACGACGCCCGCCATCAGATCGACCGCCTGGCGCGATCCCTGGCGTTGGAAGAAGAAGACGATGTCGGCCCGCCCTGTTTCGGCCCCCGCATCCGCGACGAGCCCTTTCCCAAAGGGTTCTCGCTCCCTAGAGACACGCCCAAGTACAACGGCTCCGTGAAGCCGGAAGATTGGTTGATCGGCTACTCCACGGCGGTTAGCATAGCCAACGGCAACCGGCGCGTTGCCATGAAGTACGTGCCCCTCATGCTGCAAGGCACGGCGCGGACCTGGCTCAACAGCCTCAAGCCGCGTAGCATCAACAGCTGGCTAGATTTCACAGAAGCCTTCATCCGCAACTTCACCAGCACATACAAGCGGGCTCCCAAGCCCAGACAGCTCTCCTTGTGCGTACAAGGCCCCGCCGAGTCCACTCGCGATTACCTCACGCGTTGGGCCGAGCTCCGCAACTCCTGTGAAGGGGTGCACGAGGTGCAAGCCATAGAATACTTCACAGCCGGATGCCGAGAAGGCACCCTCCTCAAGCACAAGCTCCTCTGCAACGAGCCAGCTACCCTCGACGAGCTTCTGGACATAGCGGACAAGTACGCCACCGCCGACTCCTCGATGAAGACCGAGCTTCGGGTAGACGCGTCCGGAAAGGTACTCAACCCAGCGCCCAAGACGCCGGCTGGGGATTCCGGCCGACTCCCCCACTCAAACGACCACAAGCGCAAGGGCCCCGCGCCGCCTCCCGCCAGTCGGCAGGTGGCCACAGTCGAACACGCGCCGCCTGAAGAGCGACCGGCGCCCAAGAAGCCCAAGGGCGGCAGGCCGGCTTGGCAGCCCGCCTTCTCCTACGAGCAAACTCTCGACGCCCCTTGCAAGTTCCACAGTGGCGCGAAGCCGTCCAACCACATGACCCGGAAGTGCCATTGGCTCACCCGAATCTCTAAAGGCGAAGGGCTCGCGCCGCCTCCACCTCCGGCCGCTCGGCCCGCAGTCGGAGCCGTGCATGACGAGTTCCCTGACGAGCAAGCAACCTACATCGCCTTTACAAGCCAGCCCGAAGACCGGCGCAGCAAACGCCAAGAGCGCCAGGAAGTTAGCGTGGTCGCTGCCAACCCCGCCGGACACATGCATTTGTCAGAAAAGCCCATCAGCTGGAGCCGGGCTGACCATCCGGAGGTGATGCCGTCTCCCGGCTCTTATGCTTTGGTCCTGGAAGCCACCCTTGCAACGGACAGACGCGCCGCCCGCTTCTCCCGTGTGTTGATAGACGGCGGGAGCAGCATCAACATCCTGTACCGTGACACCCTGGAGAAGCTAAATGTCAAGACGAAGCAGCTCATGCCTACTCGGACAGTGTTCCATGGCATCGTACCCGGTCTGTCCTGCGCCCCCATTGGCAAGATCAAGATTGATGTACTTTTTGGGGACAAGGAGCATTTCCGCCGGGAAGCGATCTGGTTTGAGGTGGTGGACCTGGAAAGCCCTTACCACGCGTTGCTTGGCCGACCTGCCTTGGCCAAATTCATGGCAGTTCCCCACTATGCATACCTCAAGATGAAAATACCAAGCACCAAAGGCGTCATCACCGTAGCCGGCGATTACAAGAAGTCCTTTGAGTGCGCGGCGGCCAGCAGTCGGCTGGCCGGGTCCCTTGCGATTGCCGAAGAAAAGAAGATGTTGGACCGAGTCGTGGCCATAGCCGGCAAACAGTCGGCCGTGTCCCCCGACCCCAAGGAGCATGATACTCAAGGATCTTTCCAGCCGGCCAAGGAGACGAAGAAGATACCTCTTGACCCCGAGCATCCAGAGAGGTTTGCCGTCATCGGGGCAAACCTGAACAGCAAATAGGAAGGCGAGCTCGCCGATTTCCTCCGTGAGAATCGGGACATCTTTGCATGGTCCCCCAAGGACATGCCGGGTGTTCCGAGGAAATTCGCCGAGCACAAACTACACGTTCAAGAAGACGCAAAGCCAGTCAGACAACCCCTTCGCCGACTGTCGGAGGAGAAACGCAGGATCGTAGGGGAGGAGATAGCCCGGCTTTTGGCAGCCGGCTTCATTATGGAAGTTTTCTTTCCAGAGTGGCTCGCCAACCCGGTCCTTGTGCTAAAGAAGAACAACAAGTGGCGCATGTGTATAGACTACACGAGCCTCAACAAGGCCTGCCCCAAAGATCCTTTTGCCCTGCCAAGGATTGACCAAGTAATAGACTCCAAGCCGGATGTGAGCTGTTGAGTTTTTTGGATGCTTACTCCAGATATGATCAGATAAAGCTAGATCCAGACGACCGCCTGAAGACCGCCTTCATCACGCCATTTGGAGCCTTCTGCTACCTGACTATGACATTCGGCTTGAGAAATGCCGGTGCCACTTTTCAGCGTTGCATGCAGAAGTGCCTCCTCAAGCAACTCGGCAGAAACGCTCACGTTTACGTGGACGACATCGTGGTGAAGACGGAAAAGCACGGCACCTTGCTGGGAGACCTCAAGGAAACGTTTGAGAACTTACGCCGGTTCCAAATCAAGCTCAACCCCGAGAAATGCGTGTTCGGGGTGCCAGCCGGCCAGCTCCTTGGCTTCCTGGTCTCCGAACACGGCATCGAATGCAACCCGGTGAAGATCAAGGCCATCAAGAGAATGGCGATCCCCACCAAGCTTCGAGACATTCAGAAGTTCACCGGGTGCTTGGCCTCCTTGAACCGCTTCATCAGCCGGCTCGGAGAGAAAGCTCTCCCCCTCTACCGCCTCATGAAGAAGAGCACTCACTTTGAGTGGAACAACCAGGCCGACCAAGCTTTTCACGAGCTGAAGAAGATGTTGGCCACGCCGCCTGTCCTCGCGGCACCGACTGAGAAAGAGCCCATGCTCCTATACATCGCCGCAACCAGCCGGGTGGTCAGCACCGTCATCGTAGTCCAGCGCCCAGAAGAAGGCCGAGCCCAGCCGGTCCAGAGGCCGGTGTATTATTTGAGCGAGGTGCTGTCTGCCTCAAAGCAGAACTACACGCACTACCAGAAGATGTGTTACGGCGTGTACTTCACCGCCAAGAAGCTGAAGCCCTACTTTCAAGAGCATCCCGTCCCGGTCGTATGCACTGCCCCGCTAGCCGAGATCATAGGCAGCCGGGATGCATCCGGCCGGGTGGTGAAATGGGCCATCGAGCTGGCCCCCTACACGATCTTCTACCAGCCCCGCACTGCCATCAAGTCCTAAGCACTGGCCGACTTCCTCGTCGACTGGGCCGAGACCCAGTACCTGCCGCCGGCTCCTGACTCCACCCATTGGCGCATGCACTTTGACGGGTCCAAGATGCGCACCGGCTTGGGAGCCGGCGTCGTCCTTACCTCTCCGAAAGGCGACAAGCTCAGATACACACTACAGATCCACTTTGCCGCCTCCAACAATGTGGCCGAGTATGAGGCGCTCATACACGGGCTCCGGCTTGCCAAAGAACTTGGCATTCGCCGGATCCTATGTTATGGCGACTCGGACCTGGTGGTCCAACAATCATCCGGCGACTGGGACGCCAAGGACACGAATATGGCGAGCTACTGCTTCCTGGTCCAACAACTCAGCGGATACTTTGAAGGATGCGAGTTCCTCCACGTACCGCGAGCCGACAATGAGCCAGCCGATGCCCTGGCTCGAATAGGCTCCACTCGGCAAGCAATTCCAACCGGCGTCGCTCCCCAACGCCTCCTCAAGCCATCCATCAAGCCGTCTCCAGAGTCCGATTCCATCTTCGTGCCGCCTGACCCTGATGCGGCCGGGTCTGGCTCGAAGAACCAAGTAGGCGACCCCAAGACCCCCGTAGCCGGCCCGGCGACTTCGACAGCCGGCTCGGGGACATCGGCGGCCGGCTCGGGGACTGCGGCAGCCGGCTCGGGGACTGCGGTAGCCGGCCCGGGGACTGCACCAGCACTACAGCCGGCGACCGACTCCAGCACCTCACCGCCCAGCCCGCCCACCCTGGTGGCAGTAGCCACGTTGGCAGTAGAAGAAGTCGCGGCTCCATCATGGGCTCAGTCCATCCTCAACTTCCTAGTAAACCAAGACCTGCCGGCTAACAAAACAGAAGCAAGACAAGTCCAACATCGAGCCGGAGCATACACAATCGTCAACAGAGAGGTCGTCAAGCGCAGTGTCACTGGAGTCCTCCAACGGTGCGTCGAGCAAGAGAAAGGCATTGCAATCCTCAGAGACATTCACCAAGGAGAATGCGGCCACCATGCGGCCTCAAGATCACTTGTCGCCAAAGCCTTCCGCCACGGTTTCTTCTGGCCGACTGCTTTGGATGATGCCAAAGAATTAGTTAAACATTGCAAGGGGTGCCAACTCTTCAGCTCCAAGCAACACATGCCGGCCTCGGCACTCAAGACCATTCCCCTCACTTGGCCCTTTGCCGTTTGGGGACTGGACATGGTGGGCCCATTCAAGACGGCGCGCGGCGGCATGACGCATTTGCTCGTCGCCGTGGACAAATTCACCAAGTGGATTGAGGCAAAGCCAATCAAGAAGCTGAATGGGCCGACTGTTGTGACATTCATCGCAGACATAACAGCACGGTACGGCGTGCCACACAGCATCATCACCGACAATGGCACGAATTTTGCCAAAGGAGCCTTGGCACGTTTCTGCGCAGCCCAAGGTATCCGGCTGGACTTAGCATCTGTCGCCCACACGCAGTAAAACGGCCAGGTCGAGCGAGCCAACGGCCTCATCCTCTCCGGCATCAAGCCCCGACTGGTCGTACCTCTGGAGCGCTCAGCCGGCTGTTGGCTCGATGAGCTGCCGGCTGTCCTCTGGAGTCTGCGCACTACACCAAAAAAGTCAACCGGCTTCACCCCTTTCTTCCTTGTGTATGGTGCCGAGGCGGTCATCCCAACTGACATCGAGTTCGACTCACCTCGAGTAACCATATACACGGAAGCGGAGGCCAAGGAAGCACGAGAAGACGGCGTCGAACTACTGGAAGAAAGCCGGCTGTTAGCCCTCAGCCGGTCTGCCATCTACCAGCAGGGTTTGCGCCGCTACCACAGCCGGAAGGTCAGGCCAAGATCTTTCCAAGAGGGCGATCTTGTGCTCCGGCTGATCCAGTGAACAGCCGGCCAACACAAGCTCTCAGCCCCTTGGGAAGGCCCCTTCGTCATCAGCAGAGCTCTAGGCAACGACTCCTACTACCTGATCGATGCACAGAAGCCGAAGGCACGCAAGAGAGACGACTCCGGCAAGGAGTCAGAACGACCATGGAACTCCAACCTCCTTCGAAGGTTTTACAGTTGAAAGGTAGTATGTATCACGCTAACTTTTGTATTAAGTACAAGACAATAGGCCTCCCGAGGAGGGCTCGGGGACTGCCATCCCTTATTTATGAATGAAAAGTATCATGCTTATGACATTGTCGTGTCATTTACTTATTCCGTCCGGCACCGAGTTCGACTAGTCGGCTCGGGGACTGGCCGACTGGAGTTATGTTAGAAGTCCTACCCGCAGTCAGACAAGTAGTGTGCCGGCTCCCAAGCCTTCTCTTGCCAAAAGTCGCAGTTCAAAGAACCGGCTGTCCGGCTGGCAAGAGTTAAAGGCAGGAACAGGCGCCCACACGAAAAACGGCTAGGGACTAACGGACTAATATAACAAAAGTCGGTTTTTCTCACACCGCCGACTGGCTACCAGAGTAGCCGGCCGGCCGGTTTCCATTCACTTCACTTCAATCCAAGAAAGCTCAAGTACTTGCCTCCCCAAAGAGGGAAGGCGGCAAAGGAAAAAGCCTAAGGATAAAAAAGCATACGCGAATGGAAACCAAACATGCACATGATAATATTTACATAAAAAGACCTCCGAGAGGCCAGCATTCAACATAGTTTGGATACACCCCCAGTGGGTGGAACTGCGAAAACTTAACAAAGATTGTTCAAAGACAACAAGGCAGGAAAGATAAAGACGGCAGGTCAAGCTGGCGGAGCGGCCGACGAGCCAGACTGGTTGGCGGAGACGGTAGTGCCGGCTGAAGGAGCGGCCGGCTGCCGAACTTCGGCTTTGTCGCCGCCTCCCGCAGAGGGCGCGCTTCCACGCGCCTCGTTGCTGGAGGCACGGTCGGCCTGAGGTCGGCCGGTTGTTCCACTAGCCGGCTCGACGTCTTCGTCGTCCTCCTCTTCGTCATCCTCGCCTTCGTCGCTAGAGGCAATCTCCTCCGCCGAGTCCTCGCCCACCGCCGGGTTCAGCCTGAACCACTCCTCCGGCTGAGCAACACCGTCATCATCGATTTTGGGTGCGAAAACGCTGATGTCGGTGCACTCGGCGATCGTCGAAGCTCGCTGGGCGATAGCCGGCCTCACCTCCTCCAGGTCCGCGTCGGCCTCCATCCGCCAAGTGCGCAGCTGGTCCAGGCTCAGCCCTGGGTACCAAGCCCGAACGAACTCCAACACCCGCCCGGCTCCGAGGCGGGCCACCGACGCCTTCCAAGCCTCAAAGCGACCAACTGCGACCTCCAGCCAGTCGGAAGTTCGGCTTGGGGTGCGGGGGGTCGTCTCGCCGGGCCAGAGGGCGGCCAACACTTGCGCCCCGGCAGGTTGGAGCCGGCGAAGCATCCGATGAGCCAGCTGCAACCACGCCTGGACAGCCAGGAGCTGCTCCTCAAGTGTCCGGTTCGCATCCGGCGCGATGTTGGCCCCCGCCTGACGACGCGCCTCGCGATGGGCCTCAATGCTTTGGGCGGCGAAGGCGGAGTAGCCGGGGAAGTAGTCTGCACCAAAAAACAAGCAACAGCTCAAGATAAGTCAAAAAACCCAAGCGGCAAGGGGCAGGGGAGGGCCGAGGAAGGCGACTTACCATCGATCAAATCCTCGATCCGGCCGAAGCCTTCGTCCAGGGCTCGCCGGGTCTCATACCAGCTCGCCGCCTCGGTCTCATACTCCGCCTTCAAGGCGGCTTCGCTATCCTACGCCGCCTGCAGGGCCGCCTTGTGGCTCTCCTCTTGGTCGGCCAGCTTCTTGGCTAGGCGATCCCGTTCCTGGACCAAGGCGGCGTACTCGGCCTCCTTGGTATGAAGGGTGGCCTTCGCTTCGCCGAGCTCCTTCCTCAAGTCGGCGTTGGCCCCTGAAGACAAAGAAAAAGAAAAACCAATAAGGAAAGAGTCGTCAAGAAAGATCCGACCCGACTGCGCAGCAGTCGGCCCGAATCTCGGGGACTACACCCAGTGGGTGCGCTGACGCGCCCCCACAGGAGACAGACAAGATCGAGTACTTACTTCAGCTGTCGGCCAGGTCGACGGTCCTCCGGCTCAACTCCCGAGCCTGGGAGTTGAAGGCGGCAGCACGAAGGTTGTGATATTCCTGAAAGTTCAGAAAAAAGCAAAGTAAGGTAGCCGTCGAGAAAGATCCGACCCGACTGCGCAGCAGTCAGCCCGAATCTCGGGGACTACACCTAGTGGGTGCGCTGACGCGCCCCCACGGAAGAAATTAAGAAAGCAAAGCAGCCAAGAACGAAGGACTCACCCGGATAGTGGCTCGCGTTGACAAGAACTCCTGGGTGAACTGTTGCAGCAGGGCGGCCTGAGCTTGCAGCCGGCTCCGGACCCCTTGAGCTGCCACATTCAGCTCGTCAGTCCCCCCGCTGGGAGTCCACTCGGACGTAGCAGTGCTGGCCGCCTCCAGATCTTCCGCCGATGGGCCTGCGCCCGCGACTCGGCGCAACTTCGGCGGAGCAGCGCCTCCCCCTGCACGTCGGTTCGTCGCCGGCTGCACCTCGAGGCTGGCTCTGTTCTCCGGCTCACCTCCGGTCGGCCCCTCTGGCGCCGCTGACGATTGGCCGCCTTGGCCCGCCCCGGTTGGCACTGCTGGCGGCGCTCTCCTCGCGAAGGCCACGGGGTCCTCCCCCCTCTCCGTCAGCGACGCGTCTTGGACGATCTCCTCTGCCAAGGGCAATGGGGTGTCGGGGGCTACGGCTCGGAGAGGAATGGCGAGCAGCGGAGGCTGGTTACGCGAGCTTTCCGCCTCCGTCTCCGCCGTAGCCGCCTCCGTCTGGCCCTTGGCTGCCGCATCGGCCTGCTCCCTCGCCGCCTGGGCGGCCGCCTTCTCCGCCGCCTCACGCTCCCCCCGCGCTTCGCGGGAGTTCCGCTCTGTGGCCTCCCTGAGATCGGCGTGGGGGTCCACGCGGCGGGAGCTCGAAGACCCTCTAGCCGGCCCCACGACGGAGCCGCCCGGACCCCGCTCAAGGGAAAGCGGCGCCCTGTCCAGCAAGCAAGAAAAAGTTAAGAAGAATATTCGAAGAGAACGAAAATGATGAAGGGCATGCGACCAGGCAACCAGTGATTTACGCTGAAACCACCTGAGGCTGCTTCACCGCCTTGCGGAAGCGGGCCGCCTTCGCGGCCGCCTAGTCTCATTTTGTTGCCGCGGTGGAGGGCTTGGACTTCTTCGGCCGACTGCCAAAGAGGCCTGAAGTGGCTCGGTGCTTCTGCGCGCCGCCGGCAGCCGGCGCGATAGATGAGCCCCCGCCCTGATGGTCGGCCGCCGGCTGGCGACGTGGGGCGACTTCGGCTTCAAAATCGTCCGGCCAGTCCTCGAAGCTCGCGGTGAACCTTGAGCCTCCGGGCTCGGCGTTGTCCCCCACGACGGCGTCTTCCATGGCGGCCGCTCCCAAGTCCGGGTCGTCAACGTCGTCCACCGTGTGGTCGGGGCCTACTGACGTTCAATCCCCGCCGCCCCGGCCGGCGGCGCAAGAAGAGGGTTCTGCTCAAAAGAACCGACTGGTCAGAGGCCGGCCGTCATGAAGCCGGCTGACAACAAAAAGAAGATAGAGAGAGAAGCTTACCACGGGCGGTGGATTGGCGCGAGAATACGGCGCTTTGCCGTATTGCCAGTCCCCGGCGAGCTTGCAGTTGGCGATGTAATTAACCATGAGCGCCACCTCCGCGTGGGGCATTTCCCATGTGCTCAGCCGGCTTGGGTCGAAGCGGCCGCTCATCTGACACATCATATGCGGCCGGCTTTGGAGAGGAAGAATCCGGCGCTCCACGAAGGCGGCCACCAAGTCGGCCCCGCGCAGGCCTTCCGACTGGATCATCACCCGAAGCCGGGAGATGGCGGTGTTCCCGGTCGGAGACAGTGACCGGGACCGGAAATTCCAGGAGGGCTGCCTCCCAGCCGGCGGGCCGGCTACGTAAGCCGGCAGGTTGATGTAGTCTCCTTGCTCGGCGACGTTCTTCACGTAGAAATATGACCTCTGCTAGACCTTCACCGACTGGATTAGGGGGATGGACGGGAACGGATTGCTCTCGCTCGCCCTCCTCATGGCGATGAAGGCCCCGCAGGGTGCGGGCACGCCGGCGACGACGGTGCCGAGTTTGCTCTGGAAGAACTTGCCCCAGAGCTCCAGCGTGGGGAGCAGCCCCAAGAAGCCTTCGCAGAGGGAAACGAAGGCCGACAGCATCATCACCGCATTGGGCGTAATGTGATGCGGCTGGAGGTTGTAGAACTCCAGGAAGGAGCGTAGAAATCCGCTCGCCGGAAGGCCGAAGCCGCACAGGCAGTGCGAGCGGAAGACGACCCGCTCGCCCTCCTTCGGCGCCAGCGAGATCTCCTTCTCCGGCGCCAGGTGGACCTGTACGAGGTCGGCGCCGGGCAGGCGCCGAGTCTGGCGGAGGAACTCCACATGGTCTTCATGGACGTTGGAGCCGTCCCATGAGCTTGACAACGCCATGGGAGCAGGACGATGTGGGGGTGCTGTGATGGGAAGCTGCGACGGCAGCGAGAGGAAGAAACGAGGATTAGTAGGGGCGGAGCGAGAAAGAGCGTGCGAACCTCTGTCGCTCTCCCTCCTCCCCCTACTTATAGGCTCGCGTGGCGGAGCCGAGGAGGCGCGGCGTGGGGAAGCGTGGGGATCGATCGTGCCCACTCCCCACGTCCCGCGATTATTAAGCCTTAACGGCGAAACAAAACTGCCTCGAGAAGGCGAGTGGCCCCTGTGGGCCACGGAAGATCCGCGCCCGGACCAAGGCTCGCGAGTGGCGGGCCCGGGCCTGCCGTGGCGTCCCGTCGCACGCGTGCGCTTGCAGGATCTCGCTGCCGCGTGGCCGCGGGAGGGCCCGTGGTCAGCACGCAGGTCCCCCCCTCCTCCCGCCTACAAGACGCGGGGCTCTCTGAAGTCGGCATATGCCCGCAAAGCCGGCTCTTCAGGATGGGAAGCTAACCAAGCTTCTCGTCCCCTTGCTCGCCTCGGAGCTCGATCAGCTTCGGGGACTACTGTTGGAGTACATAGCCATGGGTAGCCTAGCCGGCTTCCCCTGGCCCTTCTGAAAAAGTTACGAGCCCGCCTGGCTCTCAAGAATCAAAGACATGGGGCCGCCTTCCCCTTGCTGGCTGCCGCCCAGGCCGGCTTTCGGAAGGCGGTCCGACTTTAGCCCTCATGAGAAGGCCGACTCCAAGAAGCCGGCCATGAGAAGGCCGACACCAAGAAGCCGGCTCCCATAAAGCGGTCAAGACCGTACCCACAAAGTTTGCACCCACCTAGCGGCAGTGCGACGGGGCGTGGCTATAGTGAAGCCTGCCACCCCCGAATCCCGGAGCACGCCTCGCACAGTGCGCCGTACGGGGTAGGCATGACCCGTCCGGCGCGGCACTGTTGCCATGTTGACCCTGGCATCACCCACGACGGGCCGCCAGCGTGGCCCATAGACGGTGGGCCCCTTTGAGCAGAGAGACGCCTGAAGGCGGCCACGCCTCCAACCAGTCGGCTCGAGACATAGCCGGCTCCCTGTAGCCGGCTTACCGCCTCCCTCGAAGAAGACGCCCCATTAAGGAGACAAGACGCGGTGAGGCTACAGCAATCGCCTGACAGGCGGCGGCACTGTAGCCGCGCTTACCACGACGAAGCCCACATCAACAAGATGGAGCCACAGTAACCAGCCGCCGACCAGGCCCTGGACAGTGGGGCCTGCCTGTCGACCAAGGGGCCGGCAACCAGCGGGACCCACCAGTTGGCGGGCCCCAGCAACCGGCGCAGAAGCCGGCGAGCGCAGTCACAGACGGCTGGGCCCCGCGCCCAGACGGACTACCATTGTACCCCCGGGGGGTAGGCCTATATAAACCCCCCGGAGCACCCATGCAAAGGGTTGGACCCCTTGCTAATCCTAGACACCACACAAGGAGAAGAAGCAGGCTAGCCGTGCCCTTCTTCCTCCTCCCACCAAACAGCTCAAGGAGCGTTTTGTAGCTACTTGATTCATCTAGTGAACATGCGGAGACCCCGCAGAGCAGCAGTAGGGGTGTTATCTCCACGGAGAGCCCCGAAGCTGGGTAAGATTCGTCGGCGTGCATGTCTTCGCCTTATCCCGTTTCCAGGCACCGGCGATGTCTTACTGGCTCCCACAATGATAAGCCACCCGTTGGCATATGTCGCACCTACCACCCGACACTTGAAGTCGTCGTTCAGGAATTTCTTCGCGAAGTGCTTCCTCTTCTTCACGGGCTTGACGGCCTCGGTCGGCAACGGCTCGACTCGCATTGCGTAGAGCTTGTTGCGCCTCAAGTGCTTGAGTGTCACGGAGTTGTTGTTCTTTACGTTGAGCCTCGACATCTTGTGCATTTTGGTGTAGACGCACGCGTTCTTCCTCTTCATGTTTGCGTTGTTGTTGTCGTTCTCGAGCTAGCGCAAAGGCTTCTTCGGCCTGACGTCGTCGGCTCTCTTGAGAGTCGGTGTATCGAAGTGGATTGAGGTTTGCTTGACGGTCGGTGCGCGCGGCTCGACAAAGAGTGTTCGATGTCGGTGTACTTGAGCCGGAGAGGGTAGAGTTGGAATGTCGACTTGAACGGCTCCTTCTTGAAGTGGAAGAAGAGCCGTTGAGCAACAAAGCGCGAATCTCGTCCATCCTTGCGTCATTCTCTTGCTTGTGATCATCGAGCTTGTTGTCAAAGTAGTCCCTTGTACGTTGCTCGGAAAGTCGTAAGTCGGCGGCAAGGTTGTCGATGCGTTCACTCATAGCTTGTTGCTCTTGATGCAAAGCACGTTGTGCACCAAAGAGGTGACTCTCGATGACGAAGGAGTTCATGTCGTCGTCTTGCTCCATGAAGAGTGGGTTGGTAGAAGTACTTGGCATATCCATCATTCCAAGACAAATGTGAGTGGTAGAAAGAGAAGAACGAATACCAAATGTACCTTGACCGAAGTTGAAAGTGAATCGATGATCACTCCAATGTAGGACAAGGAAATAGCCCAATTGGTACGAATTCTCGTTGGTTTATCACACCTACACAAGTAAAATCTTATGGTGGAGCTTGGTTAGGATGGTGGCACAAAAATTTGATGCAATTTGTAAGTGAGCTTCAATAATGTTGGAAAAGATTCGTAAGATGCAATGTAACAAGTAGACCAAGCATATAAGGTACACAGAAACACACGCGCAAAAAGATAAGTGGGGTTATGCAACCAAGGGTGAGCCAAAGTGTGGAATCCACAAAAATGCTCTTGTTGCACAACACTAGAGAGACGCTAGCACGATTGCACGATAGGCGGATACAAAAACTTGTGCACAACCTACTTAGCAAAAATGCAACGACTTCTATCCCAAATATGTTGTATGCAAGGTGTGGCTATGATACGATCCAAGATGATCGAGTATGACAATCTTAATGTTGTATGATGCTATGGTTCTTGCTTAAAAGCTCTTTGCTTATCTTTCCTCTTTGCTTAAAAGCTTGTTTGGCTCTTTGATGTGTGAGCTCTTTTCTCATGCAATGCTTGACCAACCAATATAGCAAGTGAGTATGCGATGACAACTTTGTGACACAAGAGATGATACCAATATAGGAAACATTGACGTATGTATGCTATGGGAAGTATGATCACTAATGTGCACAAGTCTCATTGCCGGCAATACTCAATGGCTAGTCTCGATGGGTAAGCAACGCAAATGAGTAAGGCTATGATGGCTATCAATGTAATGGCAAGAGTGATGTGTCCAATACCAAGATGAGGTTACCGGTCTTGCTTCCGGTATGGTGTCAAAATGGTGGCACGAATACCAAGTCGTAGTTGAGGTGGTCGTTGTTGATGACGCATCCGTGGCGAAGATGAGCGGCGGTGTTGTCGATGCCGAACCGTACCTAAATAGCCGAAACACAAAAGGATACGGTATCGCAACTCAAATTCTCAAACCTCGAAGTGGCAACACATGTCGGAGTGTGAAACTGGCACAAAAGGGGGGTAGTATGCGGAAGTGGTGATGGTGTATAAGTGGTTGGCAAAGATGCCAGTCGGTTTCAACTGAAACTGGGTGGGGCGGTAGTACCGCTTGTGAAGGCGGTGGTACCGGTTGGTGCCTTAGCGGTAGTTCCGCTCGTGGGGGCGGTAGTACCGCTGGTGTCAGGAAGATCGCAAGATCTGGATCGGGGATGAGTTTTTGGGACGGAAAGGGATGATTTCGTTGTCGAAATTCGAGCGATTTGAAGGATGGAATGTGGAGAGAAATGGGGAGATGCTAGATCCACTTGAAACCAAAGCAAATCCATGGATCAGATCCAACAAAACATCAACACACCAACAAATCACAAAAAAATTGGGGCTATTTTTGGTGGGGATTTTCAGATTAGGACGAAAAACAACAAAATTAGGCTAGAAACACAACGGGGAGGCTCCGAAATCGTGATCAACCTTGCTCATGATACCAAGATGATGTAGGGTAGAGACCCTAATCGCCCGATCTTTCACGAAAGGAGCGGATCCCGGGGAAAACACGAAGAACACGGGGATGAACAGAAGGAAAACACAAGAGGAAAACACTATACCGACACGAATAAGTCACACATGGGCTAGATCCTCGAGTACATAGGACGATACACGAATCCACGATCAACTAGGGATGATACACGGTAACCGGTTCTTCTCCGTGAGGAGGTCTTGAATCCACAAGGGGATCTTCCCGTAAAGGGGTCTTGAATCCAAGGTAGATCTTCTCCGTAGAGGGGCCGCGGTCTCTCTCGTGGAGTAGATCCGATATGGATGAGCAATGCTCTATCTATCAAATGAGCTAAACCAATGCTAACCCTAGAAAGTTGTACGGGATAGAGTATTTATAGTCTAGGTAACGAAAGGATACACGGGCTTTGGCCCAAGTGACTGCGCGCAGGCAGGGCCGGTAGTACCGGTCAAGGGGGCGGTTGTTCCGCTGGGAGCTCATGCATGGCGGAAGTACCGGTCCTGGAAGGCGGTAGTTCTGCTGGGAGGTCTGGCGCTGGCTTGTGGAGATGGACGTCGAAGGGGGCCAACGGTTGTACTGGTTGTCGGGGCGGCAGTACCGGTCTTTTGGTAGTTACAGGTACATCCGGTGTAGTGCCGGCCTTGCACCGCTCGATCACAGAAGGTAGACCGGTTGTTGGGCGGTAGTCGGCCGGTTGTTCCACCCGGGCAGTGGTCGGGCGGTTGTTCTGGTCCTTCAGGGCTGGGCAAAATGTCTCCATGCTCTTGATGTCCATCTTGCACCGTTCCATCTCCTTGGTTGCTTATATAGTACCTAAGCACACAAAGCAACTCCGATTGAGGTAGTAGCCATGTCTCATGTGGGTCAAAGGGAAGTTCAACAAGGAGAGAGTTAACCTCATTCTCGATGGTTCTCGCACGGGCTCTTGTCATGGGTCCAAGTGGTGTCGTGGGAGATGTAGGTAGGTCCATGGGGATGGCCTTGGGATGCTCCGCATCATTGTGTGTGTATGTGGTCTGAATGATCCGTCCTCCCTCTAAGGTGGTGGCTAGTCCTATTTATGCTGGCCCTGGTCCTCTTCCCAAATATCGAGCGGGAAGGGAGCCAACAATGGCGGGCTAATTCGAAGGGGGACAGCTAGTACAAGCTATCCTGACAAAAGTGGTCTTCGCCTGCCAAAGGCTCTGGTGGTGACGCCGTCTTGGGCTCCACGATGACCTCCATCTTGCCGTCCTCCTAGTCTTGGCCTCGTTGCACCAATATAGCAACCTTTGCCTGATGCCTCGGTACTCTTCGCGTGCGCTTGCCTCCTTAGCACCAAAGAGGAAACAAGGACACTGCGCGCGCTGGCGCCTGCCTGGTGCCGTGTGTCATGGCTCACGTCAGGAGGGTCTCGTGAGGTTTCCCCCACATTGATATCTCCGCTCCTCGTGAGCCTTCCTAGCTCGGCTACTCCCGAGGAGGTCTTGCATCGTCTGCCTCGTGAGGCTTGGACCCTCGCGAGGGTCTTGGATGCTTTGCTGGTGAAGATGGGTCGTACGGCCTGCAGGCTCAGCCACGCCGCGGGCCGCAGGCAGGCAAGTTTGGGGACCCCCGTCCCCAGAACGCCGACAGTAGCCCCTGGGCCCAAGGTGCGCTTGGGCTTGGCTTCGCGGCGAAACCAAGGGCCAAGTTCGGAGCACCTCAGGCCCCAAAAGCTTGCGGCCTCGATTGACGCGTGGCGGTTGATTGGACGTGGGCGACTCCGCCTCCCCACGTTGTCTCGGCAACTGCATGACTTGACAAGTCCCTACGACATGCAAGGAAAACCATCATTACCTGCGATCATGGGGGACGCCGGTTGGCCTTCTCCTGCTATAAATGGGGAGGGGGCGAAGCCCCCGTTGCCCATCTCTTCCTCGCTTTCTTGCTTCTTCCTCCTCGCTCCACTGCTGTCAACAATGGCGCCCATCAGAAATTTTTCTGCTGAAGAGAAAGGAAAGGCTCCCCGTGATGATCCAGGGCCTCTTCCGCCGAAGAAGAGGTCGATCCATCACCATGACGAGGCGGCGATGCAGGTGGTGTCGAGGCCTTGGTGCGAGCGGCCTCCTCCGGGGTACCCGCTGCCCTTGTATGCCCAAGCTGGGGGCTCGGGAGAATGGAGTGACGAGCAGTGCCGCCCATGCTGCACCCAGGGTCGCCGCGCCAAGGCGACGCATGCCGTCACCCCTGGGGTTCACGCCGTGGACTCCTCGCGCGAGTTGGTGCTATGCGTGCTGATGCCTCTGAGCTCCTGGATCCGCTTCCCGCGGTTCTTCTCCAACGTGATGCCGCCGAGGGGGCCTCTCGAGCTCTGGCTGCAGCACGCCGACTGCAGCGCTCCAGCGACCGGAGCAGAGATCGAAGCAGTCCCCACCGGCAAGATCTTCATGACGCGCGGCTGGGGCGAGATCGCGCGGGTCTGCCATGCGAGGGGCGCCCTTGCGATCCACTTTGAGTACAATGGCGTGTCCACGCTCTTCTTCAAGGTCTTCGATGCCGAGGGCCGCCGCCTGGAGTGCTGCCCTGGAGAGGAGCGCGAGGCTGATGCGCGCCCCGCTCGCGACCACTCCAGCAGCAGCAGCCCTTGGGAGTCCAGTGGCTCTCCTGAGCTTTATGAGACTCCGGAGACGAGCGACGACAGCTACGTGCCCCCGAGCTCTCGCCATGCTCGGGGTAGGGCTGCGGCATCCGGCCGCCACCGCCGCTGATCTGGATGGGGTTGGCGCCGGCCTCCCGTGGCCCACTGTTGATGATGGCGTCCACCACGGGAGGATGTAGATAGGATTCCCCTTGTTATCGGCTTTTGTTTCCTGCAATGAACCATGAATTACCCCCATGGGGGCAGGTAAGGGTTCGTAATGTCTTTTGTGCTTATCTTCCCTGTTATGAGAATTTGGTGAACACATGTCTCGTTAAGGCTCGGTCCCCCCTTTCTCTTCTCGCGATAGCTTGTTGCTCTACGCCAACAGGTCCTGGTCCCTAGGCAGGCTACAGCCGTTGCTGGTATGCTAGGTCGCGTGCCGTGGTCAAGGCCAGGAGGTGTGCGGCCCGAGGTCCAGTAAGAGCCCCTGAGGCGCGATGCTCAGGAGGTCCCCCTTAGTGCTCAAGCAGCCATGGTAAGGCGAGAAAGGGAGTTGACGTGGCCGCAATGGGGCTGCGGCAAGGCGTGAGTGACCATTAGGCCCAAACATTTAGCCAATTCGAGTGTGGGACTTATCTCGTTGATCTCATGGCGACTCCTGACGTTGCGCTATGGCTGCACGCCTATTTCGTGCGGCATAGCTAGGCTGGCCCATACGAGTTTCCCTCCCCTCATGCTCTCCTTAGTGCTCTACGTCCTCAGGTCCCGGCCTTCGAGCGAGCTCAGCCGCCGCTAGTATGCCAGGTCGCGGTGCCGTGGTCAAGGCTAGGGGTGAGGGCTGGAGAGCCAGTAAGAGCCCCTAAGTCGCGATGCTCAGGAGCCCCCCCTTTAACGCGCAAGCGAATTGCATGAGAGGAAAGGAGACTCGTAGTGCCGCCTGCTATTCTTCCCTCGGGATCCCTGCGAACAGGCACAAGAAGAAACATGGTTTGCCATTACAGTTGTCAGCCTGCCTCTGGTTGCTCTGGATGAGGAGAAGGCACTGAGGGCCTCGACCGCTCAGATTTGTCGACGTGGCAGGAACGGACCCATGCACCAGCGCCATGCCTGTATGGAGGCCCCAGGGGGACGATGATCGAGCAGGTGATAGTAGTTGGCAGGTTAAGCATGGAGAGAAGATCAGCTTGGATAAATGCAGGAAGATGCGTGCCACTGGGTCCGGCCCGAGTGGCTAGGGGATGATGCAGCCCGAGGGGCGCCCCCAACAAGGTAAGCTGAAGACATAAGAAAAAGAGATACATGCCACAGGGATGGACCCACGCGGCCTGGGAATAATGCAGCCCGAGGGGCGCTCCCAGCTAAACGAACTTGGAAGATGTCACCTGGTTCTGTAGACGAAGTAGAGTTGGTGCAGCTGAAGGCGTGCGTTGAAGAAATGACCCCTCATGAGCCGCCAGAACCCTGAGCCTCGGGAGGCTCTGGGGGCTTGGGAGGTTCCCTGAAGAACGTTTCCATTTCCTCTAGAACGACGTGGTAACCTGGCTTCCTGAGCCACCAGGACACGTCGCATGTTGCGCTGATAGGCCATCGCCACGCTCGGCAAGCCAAAGGGCATTCGAACGTAGCTGTGCGGCGGGCCCTCGCAGCGGCCCACACGCGAAGGCCAGAAACGCTCCTGAGATGCGGCCCTGTTGAGCCCTGGGACGTCGATGCAGACGTGCAGCCCAGCATCCTAGACAGGATGCGGAGCTGCGTCTTTTGGGCGGTTATCGCAGCGCATGGCTCTTGCTTCTTGCAGTTCCTGGGTGGTCTTGGTGATGAACTCCTGGGTGGTGGGAACTCCTTGCCCTGTGCTCTCCTAAGGGTCACGTGCCGCGAAGCACGCTTCCAAGTGGTGCCCGAGTGCCTCCCTCGTGAGGTTGGCAAGGTCTGAGGCCCTCCAGAAGAGAGCCCCCGAGCCCTGCCTGAGGGAGGGCGCCGGGCGCGCCTTCCTATGCGACGGAGGGAGGCGCGCCTGGAGCGGGTGCCGATCCTGACGTGGCTCCTGCCGCGATGCCATCCTCCTGAGGTCCAGCACGGCGCGGCTGCTTCTTCTTGGGGATGGTCTCCAGAGGGCCTTCATTTCTGCTGTCGGGGTTGTCGATTGCAGCGGTTTGAAAGGCGCGCTCAAGGGAGCACACCGCATCTCTCTCTTCACATGGGACCGTGATGATTCCCCCGCTTCCTGGCATCTTGAGAACGTTGTAGCCGTGATGAGTGACTGCCATGAACTTGACCAGGGCTGGATACCCGAGGATGGCATTGTACGGCAGGCAGATGTGCGCGACGTCGAGGTCGATGAGCTCGGTGCGGTAGTTCTTGCGCTCCCCGAAGGTGACAGGCAGGCGGACCTGCCCTATCGGCGTGGTGGAGCCGTCGGTCACTCCTGAGAAAGGCTTGGTGAGCTGGAGCTGCTCATATGGCACTTGGAGGTTGTCGAACATGTCGACGGATAGGACGTTGAGCCCTGCGCTGCAGTCAATGAGGGTCTTGGTGACCTGCACATTGCTTATGACCGGGGAACACAACATGGGGAGGGTGCCAGCACTGGCTGCGCACTTGAGTTGATCGGCCGAGTTGAAGGTGATGGCGCATTGGGACCACCTGAGCGGGCGTGTGGCCTCGAGCTTGGGGAGCGCCGCGTTCACCTCGCGAGCAAACTGCTTGAAGACGCGTTGGGAGGCTGGGGCCTGGGCGCCGCCCAAGATGCAGGCGATCGCGCGCGGCTCCTTGAAGCCCCCAGCCCCCTCTTCCTGGTGGTGGTCGTCGTTCCTTCTTGGTGGCGGCAGCGGGGGAAGACCGGTGTTGCCTTGGGGGCGATCTTCATGAGGCGGGTCCCTCCAGGCGCCCTCACGAGGCGGGTCCTGCCAGCGGTCCTCGCGAGGTCGGTTGCGCCACTCCTGGCGCTAGCCTCGGTCGTCCCAGCGTCTGCCTCCACGTCCTCCTTCGCGGCCATAGCCCCAGTCGTTGTGCTCGAGGCATCGACCGTAGTGTCCTTCTCGTATGGCTCTGAGCTATTGACAGTCACTGGTGTTGTGGGTGTTCAGGTTGTGGAAGGCACAGAATGGTCGGCCGTTCCTGGATGACTCGGGATGATCTCTGCCCCGCTTGATGTCGGGCTCCGCTGTGAGCACATCTACCTCCTTGCGCTTCACGTCCTTGTCCTTGGCCTTCTTCTCCTCTGCGCCCACGGCTGGCAGCTCAAGGAGAGAGAGGCACCCCTCCTCAGCTCTTGCGCATCTGTTCGCCAGGTTGAACAACTCCTGAGATGTGCAGAGCTCCTCATGGATGACGAGCTCTTCCTTCATCTTGACATCGCGGACGCCGTCGGAAAACGCGGAGATGATGGCCTCGTCCGTGACCTTGGGGATCTTGAGGCGGGTGTTGTTGAAGCACTGGATGTACTTCTGGAACGTCTCTCCCGGTTGCTGCCTGATCCGGCGTAGATCACCCGCGGCCGGAGGGTGGTCGCGAGTGCCCTGGAAGTTGGCAACGAAGCGGTCGCGCATCTCGTCCCAGGAGGAGATCGAGCCATGCTACAGTTTCAGGAGCCAGGAGCGAGCTCCATCCTTGAGATCCATGGGAAACCAGTTCGCCATGACCTTTTCGTCGCCGTTGGCTGCTTCGATGCTCAGCTAATAGAGCTGCAGGAACTCCACGGGGTCGGCGGTACCATCATAGCGAGGAGGCAGATCCGGCTTGAACTTTCCTGGCCAGGCGACGCTACGCAGCTCGGGAGTGAAGGCGCGGCAGCCAGTCGTGGTAGCTGGGGCCCGCTTCGGAGGTGGAGCTTGGTCTTGACGAGGTGCGTGCTACGCCACTGCAGGTGGTGTGCGGCCTTGACGAGGTGGCACGGGGAGTGCAGGTGCAGCTTCTCGCGGCCACGAAATTTCTTGGCAGCTTCTCTCTTTGTGCGCGGGCGCCGGGCGCGGCGGATCACGTCGCGGAGCCACGCGCCTTGGTGCCAAAGCGACCTCTTGGGGCTGAGGTGGTGGAGGCGTGCCATGAGCCCCGTCGCCCGCGGCTGGTTGAGGGGGAGGCAGAGAGTGGGATGGCGCCGGAGAGCCCACCGCGGCGCAGACAAGTTCGGCGACGCGTTCGAGCCACTCCTCGTAGAGGTCGTCGATGGGGCGGTAGCGCAGGAGCATGGCCCGTGCCTCCATGGGAGCGCGGTGCGCGTGAGACGAAGAACCGGCAGGGGTCAGTGATGGAGTGGCAGTGCGGCCGTCCTGCCGCATCGAAGGATTCAACGAGCACGCCTGTTGCTCGTTCCCGCCAGACCAGTGGCGGCATTGGCGGTGGGGGACGGAGAACAGTGATGTGGCCCGCTGAAGGCAGCCGTCCGGGCGACGCGGGCGGTCAGGGCAGCCCGACGCTCAGCTCGAGCACGGCGTGCGTCCGCCATGGAGACGATGGAGCGACGGAGCGACGAACCGATGGAAGAGAAGCTATGGCGCACCCCTACCTGGCGCGCCAAATGTCGGATGTGGGGTTCCGGCAAACCCTTAAGGTTCGAACACTAGGGTGCGCATGAAGTCTTTCCTTCCCACCAATCGACGCCCTAGCTCACTAAGATCTCACGGACGAACTCGCAACACAGAAAGACACAAGATTTATACTGGTTTGGGCCAGCGTTGTGGTGTAATACCCTACTTCAGTGTGGTGGTGGTGGATTACCTCTAGGGCTGATGATGAATAGTACAAGGGGAGAACAGCCTCCTTAGGTTGAGGTGTTCTTGAGCTCGGTGTGCTTGTGTGTGTATGTGGTCTAAATGATCTGTCCTCCCTCTAAGGTGGTGGCTAGTCCTATTTATACTAGACCTGGTCCTCTTCCCAAATATCGAGCGGGAAGGGAGCTAATACAAGCTATCCTAACAAAAGTGGTCTTCGCTTGCCAAAGGCTCTGGTGGTGACGCCGTCTTGGGCTCCACGATGACCTCCTTCTTGCCGTCCTCCTGGTCTTGGTCTCGTTGCACCAATATAGCAACCTTTGCCTAATGCCTCGGTACTCTTCACCTTCGCTTCCTCCTTATCACCAAAGAGGAAACAAGGATGCTGCGCGCACTGGCACCCGCCTGGCGCCCGCCTGGTGCCTTGCGTCATGGCTCACGTCACGAGGGTCTCGTGAAGTTTGCCCCGCCTTGATATCTCCGCTCCTCGTGAGCCTTCCTAACTGGGCTACTCCCGAGGAGGTCTTGCATCGTCCGCCTTGTGAGGCTTGGACCCTCGCGAGGGTCTTGGACGCTTTGCTAGTGAAGATGGGTTGTACGGCCTGCAGGCTCAGCCACGCCGCGGGCCGCAGGCAGGCAAGTCTGGGGACCCCTGTTCCTAGAACACCAACAATGTTCTACTACGGGCTGGACTTCCATGATCTGGCTCCCAATTTCATCCTCAACATCTCGGCGTTTATCATCATGTGCGAGGCCTTCCTCCGCATCAAGCCCCACTTTGGCCTGTGGCTGAAGACCTTCAACGTGAAACCGAAGGTGGTGGTTGGCCAGGAAGCGGAGTGCGGAGGCTCCATGGTGGGAAAAATGCCCAACGTCACCTGGCTCGAAGGCTCCTATGTGGAGATCGTGAAGGGGAGGCAATCGGAGTGGTTCTACATCACCGAGCCGCGCGATACCAACTGGGTGGCGGCCCCCGAATTTCGATCCGGCATCCCCATGCGGCTCACCTCCTGGAAAGAGAAGGGCCTATCCTGGGGTTCATCGATGGAGCAGACCAGACTCTAGAACTCTGTTAAAAAATACGATAAGCAAGAAAATCAAGCTTGTCAACATGGTCTAGATCATGCTCTTCCGCCAGATCCTTCCATGTCAAAGATGGGCATTCAATATGTGGGAGTTTGACCTGGCCAAGCACCACACGCTGCGAGAGCTTTTCGACACGACGCACCAAGACGTCTGGAAGGTGTTGTTCAAGGCCGCCGAGGTACCTCCTCCCCTTATTGAGGATCGCGGACTCAGCGCAAAGCGCCCTGGCAATCCGGTAAGCTCTTTATATCTCATAAGATGTTCCTTTCCCCATTATAATCATGTGAGGGATCTGAGCCTCCACGCCATTTTAACAGGATTGGCTAGCGACAGCGGAGCGGATCGATTGTCCGGCCCCACTGCCCGAAGATCCAGCAAGGGCTCTCTTAACGGAGATGCTGGTTCCGGCGCGCTATGAGGCGCCAGAGAAGAAGGCCAAGAAGAAGGCCGCAGGGACCAGGAAAATTCTCCGGCGCAAGGTTGTGTCGGACTCATCTTCCGAAAACACCGAGGCGCACTCCTCCCACGAAAAGGAGGAGGAGGAAGCGGAAAGTTCTCCCCCCCCCCCAACTGGGGGAGACAAGAAAAGGAAGGCTGCCCCATCTGGGGAGGCCGAAGGGTCCAAGAAGGGAAGGACTACTCCACAACAGCCGCTTACAACAAGGAGGAGTGGTTCCCCACGAACAAGCCCCTGGCGAAGTCATAAGTATTCGGATACTATAATAGTTATGATATGTTTTGTTTTATTGCTTCTTATCATGTCAAAACATGATCATGCAGTCCATCCAAAGCCCACATCGATGTATCCTCTTCGGACGAGCCTTTGGGCCAGTCGGCGATGAACAACGATTCACTCCCGACAGCCACCGCCCCCCGGCCCATGGACGACATTGAGGTGTTGTCTCAAAGGGCACTGGACCAAGGGGAGATAATTCTGGAGGCGTCCCAAGGCGACATCCCAGATGCCGGGCACATGAGGGGTAAGACTCCCATGGGTTCTAATGACAGGGGCCGTAGCAAGTTCGCCCCCAGTCAGATACTACGCCGGAACCTCCAATGGTTCCGAATTCTATCAGGCGACCCCTCACTAAGGGGGGCGAGCCGTCTGTGTCGATGGCCTTTGTCCATCCAGAGGCATCAAACAACTTGCTAGAAGCACTTCGCGGCGCTTCCATTGACGAAGAGCACCACACCATCATGAGTAAGTAATCAAATTATGAGAAAATATCATAGGATAGACAGTAGCCCGTGATGCTCTGTTTGGTGTTCGCAAAGAAAGGCCGAACAGAGGATCAAATAACAATCACAGGAGTCTAATCAGAATATGTCTATGTGAATAAGCAGGCATCGCTGCTGGCCGCTGCCGCTCGTACTGCGGAGGTCTCCAGACTGAAGCGGGACCTTGAGCAGTCCGTGGAAGAGCTCGGCCTTACCAAGAGGCAGCTCGAAGAGAACAAAGGTAAGTGATACCCCGTCTGTATATTGATAAAGAAAAAAGTGGTTATTAGATCATGGGATCATCATGAATTTTGCTAGGGGCCACGACCGAAGTGGCGGCCCTGAAGAAGGCGCTGTCTGAGGCTGAAGACAGAGCAGCCAAGGAGCGTATCAAGCGCAAGAAGCAAGAGGCCCGAGTCGGCGAGGTTCAGCAAGAGCTCCGGGATTTTGTCAAGAAATACGAGTCCTTGGAGTGTGACTCTAAGACGCAGGGGTCCGAGCTTGCGAAGGCCCTCGAGAACGCACAAAATGCCAAGGTCGAAGCCTAAAAGGCCCTCTAGGAGATTCAGGCAGTCAAGAAGATAGCAGCGGGTAAGGCATTCATTATGCAAAGCAAGCATGTGAAGGAGACTTTCCTTTTACTTACCCGAATTCAAAGCTCTCCAGGAGTGTTCGCAGATCTACCAAGCAGCGTATCGGATGTCGCAGAGTTCTACCGGGCCAAGGAAGGGAGCTCGATAGAAAAGTTGTTCTAGTCTCAATATACTAGGACCGAACATCCGATGCCCTTGAGCGGCCAGCTGAAGCAACTGGTCGAGCTTCACAAGGCGGCCGAACTAGCCATGAAGGGTCTCATAGTCCAGATGTGGCCTGGCGAGCCCCTGCCTGGCAGCTACTACGGCCTGGTAAAGCGGCTTGTGGATGCCTGCCCATGGTTTGAAGTCATAAAGTGGTCTGTCTGCATTGAAGGTGCGCGCAGGGCCTTTGCCTGTGCGAAAGTGCACTGGGCGAAGATGGACGCCGAAAAGCTGGTGAAGGAGGGGCCACTGGAGGGCAAGGAGCATCGCCTCCCCGAAAAGTATTATGGAAGTGTCCTGAAGGGTGCCCGCCTTGTGGCGGAGGAATGTGCTAAGGATGTAATATTTGAATGACTGTACTCCTGTGATCCTGTAATATGAAAACGAGTTCATGTGCGCTATATAACGCTTGTCGATTTAAAATATTACCTTTTGTGCGGCCGTTTATAAAATCTGAGAGTTGGCCAGTCATCGGCTTCTTCCCCCATGTAACTAGTACTGAGGTGTTCGGGATAAATCTTAAACACTCTTTATCCAAAAAATTGATCCTTTAAGGAGGTGTTTAGCGCAGCGAACAAGGCAATCGGACTATACAGCTTTATCACTCTCACTTAGCCATAGAAGTCTACAATTTTAAATTTTGGCGAAGCCCCTAGTATTCGGAGGGCCGAACTTCGGGCGCTATATACGCCTAAATCGGACAAGTCCGATTCCTCGCCCGAAGCGGAAAAAATCTTTAAGGATTTGAGACCTCTCGAATAGCGACCAGCTCTCGCCGCATCATGACAGTCATTTTTCGGCTTTCTCTACTGAGGTGCTCGTCCGGAAGAACCAGGACACAAACGCAGTAGTTCTCCCAGTGCTACCTTAGTCGATATAGCGGAACGTAAGGTACCAAAAAATGGGATCCGGGCAAACCCAACTATTGACCCAAGACATGATTCGGAGCTGACGCATATAATGCAATAAGTTCGGGGTGCCGCACTGTCAAAAGTGTTCGGACTTTTCTTGCCGTGTTATGGGGTACACTGAAGCCCCTGGCGCACTGGACGTACCAGAATGTACGGGTGCAATTTGTCGTAAATAAGCAGACAGGGAAAAAAGATGAAGAAATGCAATAATATGCTAACGCTGTACATTGTTATTGAAATGATACGTCAAAGCGTATGTATACAAGTAGTGCAATAAGCAAAAATAGGACTATTTGACATGTCCTATACAAGGGCAGGCTGCGTGTGGGTATGTAAAACTGGTATAGCGATCGTTATCAGAGACCACCTGGGGATTTCCTTGTACATCAAATCTTCTTGCTTCCTTGGTGTTTCCTTCCCGTGATGGGTCCGATAATCAGGGTATAGGAGAGGACCTTCAGAGAATAGGGTCCTGAAAGGAAGAAAATGGTAAAGATATACTTGTCCTGAGGCGGTTGAGCCGCATTGTGGGCTGTGCCATAGTCGTTCCTCCACCTATGCCCATGGTATCTTGAGTGCGTAATTATGTACGCACGGCGCACATTCCGCCGCTTGACTGGAACTAGGACGGAGGCCGAATTTCTAGGAGAGTGCTACCTCTTGAGCACTGCGTTGGATTTCCCCAAAGAGGAGAGGATGATGCAGCAAAGTAGCATAAGTATTTCCCTAGTTTTTGAGAACCAAGTTATCAATCCAGTAGGAGGCTACGCGCGAGTCCCTCGTACCTACACGAAAACAATAGCTCAACGCAACCAACGCGCTTAGGGGTTGTCAATCCCTTCACAGTCACTTACGAAAGTGAGATCTGATAGAGATGATAAATAATATTTTTGGCATAGAGATGCAAAGTAAAAAGTAAAAGCAAAGTAAAAGCAAAGCAATAATAAAGTGATGGAGATTGATATGATGAGAAAGAGACCCGGGGGCCATAGGTTTCACTAGTGGCTTCTCTCAAGAGCATAAGTATTCTACGGTGGGTGAACAAATTACTCTTGATCAATTGACAGAATTGAGCATAGTTATGAGAATATCTAGTTATGATCATGTATATAGGCATCACGTCTGAGACAAGTAGACAGACTCCTGCCTACATCTACTACTATTACTCCACTCATCGACCGCTATCCAGCATGCATCTAGAGTATTAAGTTAAAAATAGAGTAATGCCTTAAGCAAGATGACATGATGTAGAGGGATAGTTTCATGCAATATGATAAAAAACCCATTTTGTTATCCTCGATGGCAACAATACAATATGTGCCTTGCTGCCCCTTCTGTCACTGGGAAAGGACACCGCAAGATCGAACCCAAAGCTAAGCACTTCTCCCATGGCAAGAACAACCAATCTAGTAGGCCAAACCAAACTGATAATTCGAAGAGACTTGCAAAGATAACCAATCATACATAAAAGAATTCAGAGAAGATTCAAATATTATTCATAGATAGACTTTATCATAAACCCACAATTCATCGATCTCAACAAACACACCGCAAAAATAAGATTACATCGAATAGATATCCACAAGAGAGGGGGAGAACATTGTATTGAGATCCAAAAAGAGAGAAGAAGCCATCTAGCTACTAACTATGGACCCGTAGGTTTGAAGTAAACTACTCACACTTCATCGGAGATGCTTGGATGATGATGTAGAAACCCTCCGTGATCGATGCCCCCTCCGGCGGAGCTCCGGAACAGGCCCCAAGATGGGATCTCGTGGATACAGAAAGTTGCGGCGGTGGAACTAGGTTTTTGGCTCCGTCCCCGATCGTTTGGGGGTACGTGGATATATATAGGAGGAAGAAGTACGTCGGTGGAGCTTCGAGGGGCCCACGAGGCAGAGGGGCGCCCTCCACCCTCGTGACCGCCTCGTGGCTTTCTTGACGGAGGGTCCAAGTCTCCTGGATCTTATCTGATGAGCAAATCACGTTTCCGAAGGTTTCATTCCGTTTGGACTCCGTTCGATATTCCTTTTCTTCGAAACCCTAAAACAAGCAAAAAACAGCAATTCTGGGCTGGGCCTCCGATTAATAGGTTAGTCCCAAAAACAATATAAAAGTGGAAAATAAAGCCCAATATAGTCCAAAACATTAGATAATATAGCATGGAGCAATCAAAAATTATAGATACGTTGGAGACGTATCAAGCATCCCCAAGCTTAATTCTTGCTCGTCCTCGAGTAGGTAAATGATAAAAACAGAATTTTTGATGCGGAGTGCTACTTGGCATAATTTTAATGTAATTCTTCTTAATTGTGGTATGAATATTCAGATCCGAAAGATTCAAGACAAAAGTTCATATTGACATAAAAATGATAATACTTCAATCATACTAACTAAATAATTATGTCTTCTCAAAATAACATGGCCAAACAAAGTTCATCCCTACAAAATCATATAGTTTAGTCATGTTTAATTTTCATCACACAAGAATGCTATCATCATGCACAACCCCGATGACAAGCCAAGCAATTGTTTCATACTTTAGTAATCTCAAACCTATAAACTTTCACGCAATATATGATCACGAGCCATGGACATAGCACTATGGGTGGAATAGAATATAATGAGGTGGTTATGTGGAGAAGACAAAAAAGGAGAAAGTCTCACATCAACGAGGCTAATCAATGGGCTATGGAGATGCCCACCAATTGATGTTAATGCAAGGAGTAGGGATTTCCATGCAACGGATGCACTAGAGCTATAAATGTATGAAAGCTCAACCAAAGAAACTAGTGGGTGTGCATCCAACTTGCTTGCTCATGAAGACCTAGGGCACTTGAGGAGGCCCATTGTTGAAATATATAAGCCAAGTTCTATAATGAAAATTCCCACTAGCATATGAAAGTGATAACAAGAGAGACTCTCTACTATGAAGATCATGGTGCTACTTTGAAGCACAAGTGTGGTAAAAGGATAGTAACATTGTCCCTTCTCTCTTTTTCTCTCATTTTTTGGGCCTTCTCTTTTTTTATATGGCCTTTTTTGGGCCTTCTCTTTTTTTATGGCCTGTCTCTTTTTTATTTATTTATTCCTCACTTGGGACAATGCTCTAATAATGATGATCATCACACTTCTATTTATTTACAACTCAATGATTACAACTCGATACTAGAACAAAGATGACTCTATATGAATGCCTCCGGCGGTGTACTGGGATATGCAATGAACCAAGAGTGACATGTATGAAAGAATTATGAATGGTGGCTTTGCCACAAATACTATGTCAACTACATGATCATGCTAAGCAATATGACAATGATGAATGTGTCATGATGAACGGAATGATGGAAAGTTGCATGGCAATATATCTCGGAATGGCTATGGAAATGCCATAATAGGTAGGTATGGTGGCTGTTTTGAGGAAGATATAAGGAGGTTTATGTGTGAGAGAGCGTATCATATCACGGGGTTTGGATGCACCGGCGAAGTTTGCGCCAACTCTCAATGTGAGAAAGGGCAATGCACGGTACCGAAGAGGCTAGCAAGGATGGAAGGGTGAGAGTGCGTATAATCCATGGACTCAAAATTAATCATAAAGAACTCACATACTTATTGCAAAAATCTACAAGTCATCAAAAACCTCAGCACTACGCGCATGCTCCTAGGTTTATAGATTGGTAGGAAAAGACCATCGCTCGTCCCCGACCGCCACTTATAAGGAAGACAATTAAATAACACCTCATGTTTCAAATTTGTTGCATAATGTTTACCATACGTGCATGCTACGGGGCTTGCAAACCTCAACACAAGTATTTCTCAATTTCACAACTATTCAACTAGCATGACTTTGATATTATTACCTCCATATCTCAAAACAATCATCAAGCATCAAAATTTTCTTAGTATTCAACACACTCATACGAAAGTTTTATTATCAATCTTGCATACCAAGCATATTAGGATTTTAAGCAAATTACCATGCTACTAAGACTCTCAAAATAATCTAAGTGAAGCATGAGAGATCAATAGTTTCTATAAAACAAATCCACCACCGTGCTCTAAAAGATATAAGTGAAGCACTAGAGCAAAAGTATAAAGATCAAAAGATATTAGTGAAGCACATAGAGTATTCTATCAAATTCCAAATCATGTATGGCTCTCTAAAAAGGTGTGTACAGCAAGGATGATTGTGGTAGACTAACAAACAAATACTCAAATCATAAAAGACGCTCCAAGAAAAACACATATCATTTGGTGAATAAAAATATAGCTCCAAGTAAAGTTACCGATAGAAGTAGACGAAAGAGGGGATGCCTTCTGGGGCATCCCCAAGCTTTGGCTTTTAGGTTTCCTTAGATTATCTTGGGGGTGACATGGGCATCCCCAATCTTAGGCTCTTGCCACTCCTTGTTCCATAATCCATCAAATCTTTACCCAAAACTTGAAAACTTTACAACACAAAACTTAAAGTAGAAAATCTCGTGAGCTCCGTTAGGGAAAGAAAACAAAAGACCACTTCAAGGTACTGTAATGAACTCATTCTTTATTTATATTGGTGTTAAACCTACTGTATTCCAACTTCTCTATGTGCCGGGGTACTGATCCACGGGCACCTATGGGACCGGCGGACCGGGTCCCTTTCGGTTCGGCGGGGGCGGAGGTTGCGCAAAGAGAAAATCGAGGCGAAGCACGCGAGCGATTTACCCAGGTTCGGGCCGCACGGATGCGTAAAACCCTACTCCTGCTTTGTGGTTCTGTATTGATTTCTAGCTCGGGAGCGCGGAGTGCTACAGTACACACCAGCAGCTAGCAAGACCGAGCCTGAGTGTTCGAACTGGCCAACCCCCCCTCTACGTTGCACACGGGCCTCCTTTTATATGCTCAAGGGGCTACCGACAGGTGGCAACGGAGGTAAAGGGAAAAAATGGAAAGGTGCTGTGGTAGGCACAGCTACCTGCTACAGTGTATCATACCTAACCCTGACGGTAGGGGACAAGGGTCTTAAATGCCCGTCTATGTCGCCTAAACAGTGCGAAAAGGGACCGCCAGGGACGCCACCGTTCGCCACGATGGCGATCTTGTCAGCGCCGCTTGCCACCGCACGCCCCTAGCTGCACAGCCTTCCGCCACGTACGCCTGGAAGGGCCCCAGAGCGACACGTTGGTGGATGTGCTGGAGCGCGGGCGTGGAGAGGTGGCTTGCCGCGGCGAGCGCCTTGCCGCAGTCGTTGTCTTGTCGCGTCCGGGAGCTTGTCGCTCACCGGGTCTTGCCGGAACGCGTGGTGCGCCGCGGCAAGTTCCTTGAAATGCCTTGAGTGGCCTTCCCGGCAAGCTCCTCTTGCCGGGGTCTTGTCTTCTTCCCGGCCAGCTCCTCTTGCCGGGGCCTTGGTTTGAGTACTTTGTTCTTGAATGGTCTTCAAAGTAGCCGCGGAGGGTCTTGGCGGTCACTCGGCAAGCCTCGCCGCGGGATGCTGCGACTGCCCGTGCACGAGTTCGGGATACTAGGGTACCCCTACTCTAGTTCACCGACAGGAGCCCCCGGGCCTGGGCCAGACACGGTGCCGAGCGCTGTTGGGCCAGGCCCAAAACAGTGCACGGGCACGCGCGGCCTAGGTCACGCCGCATATCTCTCCGCTTCCACCGCGCACGCCCAGAACGGCACGCGTCAAACGCGGCGTCGTGGGTGACGTGGGCGGCGTGCGCGGGGCTAAGCCCCGCGAGCATGCGTCAGGCCATGATGAAGGGGACGGTTCACGCCCTCCTCCCTAAACGGAGGTAGGCGTGGGGGCGTGGTGCATTTACTGGACGGGTCCGGTGCGCGGTTTTCGAGGCATCCACTCCCCGCGATCACGGGGTGGGGCGAGGCCGCCTCATCCGTCGCCTCGGTTCTGCATCCCCACCACGCGGCTCCCATGCGCTTGGGGTCGCGGACGGTGGAAGCGGGAAACTGGGCCGTCGCGAGGCAGAGGCAGCGGGTCGGCCCCGACTCCCTGCTCTTCCCGTGCCTTGATTCGCTGAGCGGGGCGGCCGAGCTCCCACCTCGCTCCTTTATAAAGAGCGGGAGGGGAGCACAGAAGCCCGCACTCTCTCATCTCCTCCTTTCTTCAGCTTCTGCTCCCCTTTCTCTCTTTCATGGATAAAGGGAACCCTGGCCTTTCATCGGTGGAGGCGAGGGTCGCCGCCAGACAGCGCACCCCTCCCTCTCCCGCGCCCGTGGTGGCAGAGCCAGCCATAAGGGGAAGAGGGAGGGGGCGAGGTCGTGGACGAGGTCGAGGACGAGGTCGAGGCGCTCGGGGAAGAGGCGGACGGGGCGGTGCGCCGGCTTCGCCTCCGCCGGCGGTTCCTCTCCCCACGGCGGTCCATATAGGGGACGACCCTTGCGAGTTCTTCGTCAGGTTGCGCCGGGCGCCTCGTCGTCGCCTCCGGCTTCCAGCTCCGTTTGCGAGCGCGATGGAGTTGGACCCGCCCGAGACACTGAGACTGCACATGAGGGGCTGTGGGATCAGCGGCACGCGAGTCCGCGTTGTATTCCCAGCCCCTAATGTGATGTATCTTGATCGAGGGTGGAAGACGTTCGCCCGTATCCACAGCCTGATGGGGGGGTTTACCCTCCATTTTAAGTTGATGGAGGGCGATCTCCTCTCCGTCAAGGTCTTCGGGTGCTTCGGCACTTGGGCGAAGTGTTGCGTGGACAACTCCTCCGATAGTGAAGGCTCCCCCTCGAGCGAGAGTGACGAGGAGGAGAGCGACAGCGACGATGAGGGTAGCGGGCGGCGGGATGGCGGGTCCGACTAGGTGTCGGGCGCCGCTTCGTGCGGCACCGGTCACCCCATCATCCGCGTCGCCGGCTCCTTGAACTCCCCGGGGTCGTCTCCTTGGGCGGCTGGCGTAGGGAGGCTGCGGAAGGGGAAGAGGGCTGGTGACAAGGCCGTCAAGTCGGAGTACGAGGGCGTGGTGCCCTCGACAGCGTGCTGACGTCCTGCCGCCCCGTCTTCGAGCCCCGCTTCCGGCGCCGCCATCACCGTCTAGCCTTCAGACGGCCCCCGGGGTGTTCTCTTGGTGTCTTCTGGCACCCGTAGCTCGCCTAGGCGCCCCTTTTCCCCTTTTCGCCTCCTTGACCTACCTCCTGAAGAGAGGGACAGGGAAGGGATTACGGGCATCTTATCTTTTTAATTTGTAAACCTTCGGGCCTTAGCTGCATCTAAAACTTGTAATCCTCTCTTTCATGTTTTTCATCCTCTATGGACTGTACCTGAGTGGGATGTTTTTTAATGAAAAGGGGATGCTTGCCGGGTTATTTGTCTCGCGGGTTGAACCCACGCCAAGGAGCAAATCCTTGGTATCCCTCGGACAGACATTTCATCTCCCGGCAACAGGCCCTGCCGCCTTCCCACGTCGCTCGACCTTTCTCACGCCTTTGACGGAGGCGGGAATGAGGTGGGTGCGGCCTCCTCGTTCCATCCCTTTGCTGCCGCGACTACGACCAAACTTGGCCCCGGGAACGAGCCCCAGGGCCTAGAGTTGAGGGAGCACGGCAGTTTTCGGGAAGAAACGCGGTTTCGCATTCCCCAGTCCATAAGAGGATGCATGATGAGGGACGAAAGACTTATCTGATATCGCAGCCCCCGGCAACTCTGGCTTGCCGTGGATGAATCTTGGCACTCGCAGCCCCCAGCAACACTGGCTTGCCGGGGCCCAGGTGCCGGCGCGCCCTTCTTCTCCTTTTCGTCCTCAAGCGGTCTGGCCAGGATATGCGAGCCCTGCGAACGAAAGAAAAGCAAAGGGACGGACACTCGACCTCTAAGCTAGGGGTTAGCCGCTGTCAGGCACTATCAACCCTAACCAAGGACGAGACTCGACCTAACATGCATGCTATAACCCCGGGGTGCCAGCGCTTCATTTACTTGTGCTCAGGGTCTGCGCCTGGCTTTGTACAAAGGATTACATGCAACAGCGGCAAGACTTGTACAAAAGGGTGGTTGCCGGACAGGGTCCGACAACCGCGCCTTACGGGTAAAACTTACGAAGATGCTCGATGTTCCAGGAGTTGCTCACTGGAATGCCATCTTCGGTCTCAAGGCGGACAGCGCCAGGCCTAGTGACTCGTTTCACCCGGTAAGGGCCTTCCCACTTCGGCGCCAACTTGTTGGAATTCTTGGCGGACTGAACGCGCCGAAGAACAAGGTCGCCTTCCTCGAGACTTCTGGCATTAACTTTGCGGCTATGGTAGCGGCGCAAAGCTTGCTGGTAGCGAGCAGCTCGCACAGCAGCCTGAAGACGGTCTTCCTCAAGGAGCAGCGCATCATCTTGCCGCAGCCGCTCTTGCTCGAGCTCATCATAAGCGAGCACTCGAGGTGACCCGTATACGAGTTCCGTGGGGATAACTGCCTCTGCTCCATAGACTAGAGCAAAAGGTGTCTGTCCAGTGGCTCGATTTGGCGTCGTTCTGATCGACCAAAGAACCACCAGCAGCTCCTCGATCCAGTTTCTTCCGCACTTGTGCAGCCTGTCAAAAGTTATGGTCTTGAGCCCGCGCAGCACTTCAGCATTTGCCCTCTCCGCTTGACCGTTGCTTCTCGGGTGAGCAACCGAAGCGAAGCAGACCTTAGCGCCAAGATCTTGGACGTACTGCGTGAAGGTGCGGCTCGTAAATTGCGTGCCGTTGTCGGTGATTATCCTGTTAGGGATCCCGAAGCGGCAAATAATCGACCTGAAGAACTTGACTGCCGACTGTGCTGTCGCCTTCCTCACTGGTTCCACTTCCGGCCACTTTGTGAACTTGTCGATTGCAACATACAAGTACTCAAAGCCCCCGACAGCTCGGGGAAAGGGGCCGAGGATGTCGAGCCCCCAGACCGAGAATGGCCAGGATAAAGGGATCGTCTGGAGAGCTTGAGCTGGTTGGTGTATCTGCTTGGAATGAAACTGACACGCTTCACACTTGGTTACTTGTGCAGATGCATCTTGGAGGGCTGTTGGCCAGAAGAAACCTTGCCGGAAAGCTTTACCGACAAGTTCTCTTGCGCCAATGTGGTGACCACATATGCCTCCATGTATTTCTGCCAACAGCTTTTGTCCATCTTCCCGGGGAATACACTTCAATTTCACACCGCTGAGTCTTCTTCTGTACAGTGTCTTGTCGACAAACTGGTACATACTTGACTGCCGGGCTACTCTCTCGGCTTCTTCTTGCTCTTCGGGAAGCTCTCCTGTCTGAAGGAAGCGGACAATCTGTTGTGCCCATGCTGGAGCTTGTGGCTCGACAACAAGGACTAAAGGCAAATCTGCTGCTGCGGGAACATCCGCTTCCACGGCAAGAACCTGTGGCTCTGCCGGAGCTTGACGTTCCCCGACAAGCTTGCCGGAGCAAAACTTGTCAGGAGCTTCTGCTTCAACAGGACAAACCCTAGGGCTTGCCGGAGCATCTTGCTCCTCAGCGCTCTTGGTGTTGATCTTGGGGACTGCTGCGGGAACATCCGCTTCTACGGCAAGAACCTGCGGCTCTACCGGAGCGTGACGTTCCCCGACAAGCTTGCCGGAGCAAAACTTGTCGGGAGCTTCTGCTTCAACGAAACAAACCCTAGGGCTTGTCGGAGCAGACTGCTCCTCAGCGCTCTTGGCGTTGATCTTGGGGACCTTCTTGGCGGCGGCTTCGGGAAGCTCTGCCGGCAAATAGTCACCAGAAATCAACTTCCTCTTCTTGCTCTGTCCAGTTGATGGCGTAACGGACGGCTGAGTCAGCTTGAGCACAAAGATCCCTGGTTCCACAGGTAACTTAAGTGCGGCGCACTTTGACAGGCCATCGGCAATGGCGTTCTGAGCTCTTGGAACATGCTCCATTTGTAGGCCGTCAAAGTGTTCTTCCAGCTTTCTCACTTCATCGACGTAAGCTTCCATCAACGGACTCTAATAACTCTTGTTTACTTGGCGGATGACAAGCTGTGAGTCACCCCTGACAATGAGCTTCTTGATCCCAAGGTCTGCCGCGATCCGGAGACCGGCAAGCAAGCCCTCATATTCTGCAGTATTATTCGTTGCTTGCTCCTTGGGGAAGTGCATCTGGACTACGTACTTGAGGTGCTCACCGGTGGGTGCGACAAGCAGCACGCCAGCGCCGGCGCCTTGCAGCGAAAAGGCACCATCAAAGTACATCAGCCACTCTTTGCTTGCTTCCTTGTCGGGGATGCTCGTTTCTGGAATTTCTTCATCTGGTGTGTCACCGTTGGCGAAGCCGATGAGACTCTGGATAGTGGCCCCCCAGTCGTCGATCTTGTCCCCCGCTGGAGGGTAGTCTAGGAGCAGCTGAGCTCGCGCCAGAGCTTCTGCTACGGTGGCGGGTGGCGGTGGAGAACGGTGCGAGGAGCGGGATATGCTCGGACTTCTAACTATGTTAGAAGGAGCAGTATCTCGTCCAGGCGACCGTGTCTCGCTCGCGCCAGCAGGTTGACGTGCATGGTGGTCCTGAGCGCCCCGAGATCCACCAGCTCGATCTTGATCTAGCGAACGCATGGTACCGTGAGTACCATGACGCTGCCGGTCCCGCGCCTCCTGAGATGGGCGCGGTGCATGCACGGACGCCGAGGTCTTGGAGTGCGCCCAGTCATTGTGGGAGCCGGCTACGCCGCCGATGGGCAGCGCAGCCTTGTCCTGGGACCTGGCAGCACCGCGAGTTCCCTCGTCGACGCGTGTCCTTCCGCCGGCGCCTGCCCCACCAACCGTTTGCTCCGGCGGTGGCTGGCTCAGCGCAGACGGAGCAACTACCTCCGAAACTTTCTTCTTCGGCGGCATGTTGATGAAGATGATGAAGATCTAGCTCGCGAGAACGCCGGATCTGGTTCACACAACTTCGACGCCCCCTACCTGGCGCGCCAAAGATGCCGGGGTACTGATCCACGGGCACCTATGGGACCGGCGGACCGGGTCCCTTTCGGTTCGGCGGGGGCGGAGGTTGCGCAAAGAGCAAATCGAGGCGAAGCACGCGAGCGATTTACCCAGGTTCGGGCCGCACGGATGCGTAAAACCCTACTCCTGCTTTGTGGTTCTGTATTGATTTCTAGCTCGGGAGCGCGGAGTGCTACAGTACACACCAGCAGCTAGCAAGACCGAGCCTGAGTGTTCGAACTGGCCAACCCCCCCTCTACGTTGCACACGGGCCTCCTTTTATATGCTCAAGGGGCTACCGACAGGTGGCAACGGAGGTAAAGGGAAAAAATGGAAAGGTGCTGTGGTAGGCACAGCTACCTGCTACAGTGTATCATACCTAACCCTGACGGTAGGGGACAAGGGTCTTAAATGCCCGTCTGTGTCGCCTAAACAGTGCGAAAAGGGACCGCCAGGGACGCCACCGTTCGCCACGATGGCGATCTTGTCAGCGCCGCTTGCCACCGCACGCCCCTAGCTGCACAGCCTTCCGCCACGTACGCCTGGAAGGGCCCCAGAGCGACACGTTGGTGGATGTGCTGGAGCGCGGGCGTGGAGAGGTGGCTTGCCGCGGCGAGCGCCTTGCCGCGGTCGTTGTCTTGTCGCGTCCGGGAGCTTGTCGCTCACTGGGTCTTGCTGGAACGCGTGGTGCGCCGCGGCAAGTTCCTTGAAATGCCTTGAGTGGCCTTCCCGGCAAGCTCCTCTTGCCGAGGTCTTGTCTTCTTCCCGGCCAGCTCCTCTTGCCGGGGCCTTGGTTTGAGTACTTTGTTCTTGAATGGTCTTCAAAGTAGCCGCGGAGGGTCTTAGCGGTCACTCGGCAAGCCTCGCCGCGGGATGCTGCGACTGCCCATGCATGAGTTTGGGATACTAGGGTACCCCTACTCTAGTTCACCGACACTATGGATTATAAACTATTTTACTAGCCATAGATTCATCAAAATAAGCAAACAACACACGAAAAACAGAATCTGTCAAAAACAGAACAGTCTGTAGTAATCTGTAGCTAGCGCAAGATATGGAACCCCAAAAATTCTAAAAGAAATTTCTGGACGTGAGGAATTTATCTATTAATCATATGAAAAAAGAATTAACTAAATAGCACTTTCCAAATAAAAATTACAGCAGTTCTCGTGAGCGCTAAAGTTTCTGTTTTTTACAGCAAGTTCAACAAGACTTTCCCCAAGTCTTCCCAATGGTTCTACTTGGCACAAACACTAATTAAACAAAAAAACAACCAAAACAGAGGCTAAATAATTTATTTATTACTAAACAAGAGCAAAAAGCAAGGCATAAAAATAAAATTGGTTGCTCCCAACAAGCGCTATCGTTTAACGCCCCTAGCTAGGCATAACAAGCAAGAATAGATCTAGGTATTGCCATCTTTGGTAGGCAATCCATAAGTGGCTCTCATGATAGATTCATACGGTAATTTTATTTTCTTTCTAGGGAAGTGTTCCATGCCCTTTTTAATTGGAAATTGAAATCTAATATTCCCTTCCTCCATATCAATAATTGCACCAATCGTTCTAAGGAAAGGTCTACCAAGAATAATAGGGCAAGAAGGATTGCAATCTATATCAAGAACGATAAAATCTACGGGCCCATAATTCATATTTGAAACAATAAGAACATCATTAATTCTTCCCATAGGTTTCTTAATAGTGGAATCTGCAAGATGCAAGTTTAGAGAGCAATCATCAAAATCACGGAAATCTAGCAAATCGCACAAAGTTTTGGGAATAGTAGAGACACTAGCACCCAAATCACACAAAGCATAAAACTCATAATTTTTAATTTTAATTTTAATAGTAGGTTCCCACTCATCATAAAGTTTTCTAGGGATAGAAACTTCCAATTCAAGTTTTTCTTCATAAGATTGCATCAAGGCATCAACGATATGTTTAGTAAACGCTTTATTTTGACTATAAGCGTGAGGAGATTTTAGCACGGATTGCAACAAGGAAGTACAATCAATTAAAGAGCAATTTTCATGATTAAATTCCTTGAAATCCAATATAGTGGGTTTAGCAACATCTAGGGTTTTAATTTCTTCAATCCCACTTTTATCAAATTTAGCATTAAGATCAACAAATTCCGAATTCTGAGAACGCCTTCTAGGTAAAGGTGGATCATATTCAGTCCCATCATTATCAATATTCATATTGCAAAACAAAGATTTAATAGGGGGCACATCAATAACTTTTAGATCTTCATCATTATTTTCATACGAACTATAAGAACACGCTTTTATAAAGGCATCTTTCTTAGCACACATCCTAGTGGTTCTGTCTTTGCACTCATCAATGGAAATTCTCATGGATTTGAGAGACTCATTGATATCATGCTTAGGTGGAATAGATATAAGTTTCAAAGAATCAACATCATGAGCAAGTCTATCAATGTTCCTAGCCAAATAATCAATCTTAAGCAATTTTTCTTCAATCATAGCATTAAAATTCTTTTGCGAAGAAATAAATTCTTTAATATTAGATTCAAAATCAGAGGGCATCTTATTATAATTTCCATAAGAATTGTTGTAGGAATTACCATAATTATTAGAGGGATTACTAGGATAAGGCCTAGGATTGAAATTTCCTCTATACGCGTTGTTACCAAAATTGTTCCTACCAACAAAATTCACATCCATAGATTCATTGTTATTCTCAATCAAAGTAGATAAGGGAACATCATTAGGATCAGAAGAAACACTCTTATTAGCAAATAATTTCATAAGTTCATCCACCTTTCCACTCAAAACATTAATTTCTTCTATCGCATGCACCTTTTTAGTAGATCTTTCAGTATGCCATTGAGAATAATTAACCATAATATTATCTAGGAGTTTAGTAGCTTCTCCTAAAGTGATTTCCATGAAAGTGCCTCCCGCGGACGAATCTAAAAGATTTCTAGAAGCAAAATTCAATCCGGCATAAAAAATTTGTATAATCATCCACAAATTCAAACCATGAGTAGGGCAATTACGTATCATTAATTTCATGCTCTCCCAACCTTGTGCAACATGTTCATGATCAAGTTGTTTAAAATTCATAATATCATTTCTAAGAGAGATGATCTTAGCGGGAGGAAAATACTTAGAGATAAAAGCATCTTTGCACTTGTTCCATGAATCAATACTATTTTTAGGCAAAGATGAAAACCAAGCTTTAGCAAGATCTCTAAGCGAAAAAGGAAATAGCTTCAATTTAACAATATCATTATCGACATCTTTCTTATTTTGCATGTCACACAAATCAACAAAGCTATTAAGATGGGTAGCGGCATCTTCACTAGGAAGGCCGGAGAACGGATCTTTCATGACAAGATTCAGCAAAGCATCATTAATTTCACAAGATTCAGCATCGGTAAGAGGAGCAATCAGAGTGCTAAGGAAATCATTATTGTTGGTATTGGTGAAGTCACACAATTTAGTATTATCTTGAGCCATCGCGACAAACAAGCAATCCAACACACGAGCAAACAAAAAAGCAAACGGGCAAAAAGAGGCAAATAGAGAGGGAGAGGGAGGATAGAGAGAGAGGGCGAATAAAATGGCAAGGGTGAAGTGGGGGACAGGAAAACGAGAGGCAAATGGCAAATAATGTAATGCGGGAGATAGGGATTGTGATGGGTACTTGGTATGTTGACTTTTGCGCAGACTCCCGGGCAACGGCGCCAGAAATTCTTCTTGCTACATCTTGAGCACTGCATTGGATTTCCCCGAAGAGGAGAGGATGATGCAGCAAAGTAGCGTAAGTATTTCCCTCAGTTTTTGAGAACTAAGGTATCAATCTAGTAGGAGGCTACGCGCGAGTCCCTCGTACCTACACAAAAACAATAGCTCAACGCAACCAACGCGCTTAGGGGTTGTCAATCCCTTCACGGTCACTTACGAAAGTGAGATCTGATAGAGATGATAAATAATATTTTTGGTATTTTTGGTATAGAGATGCAAAGTAAAAGCAAAGTAAAAGCAAAGCAATAATAAAGTGATGGAGATTGATATGATGAGAAAGAGACCCGGGGGCCATAGGTTTCACTAGTGGCTTCTCTCAAGAGCATACGTATTCTACGGTGGGTGAACAAATTACTCTTGATCAATTGACAGAATTGAGCATAGTTATGAGAATATCTAGGTATGATCATGTATATAGGCATCACGTCCGAGACAAGTAGACCGACTCTTGCCTGCATCTACTACTATTACTCCACTCATCGACCGCTATCCAGCATGCATCTTGAATATTAAGTTAAAAACAGAGTAACGCCTTAAGCAAGATGACATGATGTAGAGGGATAGTTTCATGCAATATGATAAAAACCCCATCTTTTTATCCTCGATGGCAACAATACAATACGTGCCTTGCTGACCCTTCTGTCACTGGGAAAGGGCACCGCAAGATCGAACCCAAAGCTAAGCACTTCTCCCATGGCAAGAAAAACCAATCTAGTAGGCCAAACCAAACTGATAATTCGAAGAGACTTGCAAAGATAACCAATCATACATAAAAGAATTCAGAGAAGATTCAAATATTATTCATAGATAGACCTGATCATAAACCCACAATTCATCGGTCTCAACAAACACACCGCAAAAAGAAGATTACATCGAATAGATCTCCACTAGAGAGGGGGAGAACATTGCATTGAGATCCAAAAAGAGAGAAGAAGACATCTAGCTACTAAATATGGAGCCGTAGGTCTGGAGTAAACTACTCACACTTGACCGGAGGGGCTTGGATGATGATGTAGAAGCCCTCCGTGATCGATGCCCCCTCCGGCAGAGCTCCGGAACAGGCCCCAAGATGGGATCTCATGGATATAGAAAGTTGCGGCAGTGAAATTAGGTTTTTGGCTCCGTCCCCGATCGTTTGGGGGTACGTGGATATATATAGGAGGAAGAAGTACGTCGGTGGAGCTTCGAGGGGCCCACGAGGCAGGGGGCACGCCCTAGGGGGGCGCCCTCCACCCTCGTGACCGCCTCGTGGCTTTCTTGACGGAAGGTCCAAGTCTCCTGGATCTTATCTGATGAGAAAATCACGTTTCCGAAGGTTTCATTCTGTTTGGACTCCGTTTGATATTCCTTTTCTTCGAAACCCTAAAACAGGCAAAAAACAACAATTCTGGGCTGGGCCTCCGGTTAATATAAAAGTGGAAAATAAAGCCCAATATAGTCCAAAACAGTAGATAATATAGCATGGAGCAATCAAAAATTATAGATACGTTGGAGACGTATCAGCGAGCTCTGAACGTGCCGGGCGATCCTGTTGCAGGGTACTCTCGACTCGCTTGAAGTGTCCAGGGGCTTTATCACCGAATTGGCGGTTTGCCTAGGAAGGCTGCTTTGTACTTCTATTGCGAGGGCCGCAGTGTGCTCCTCCGTACGGAGCGAGCGTTCTGTCTTTCCATTAACTGTTATAACCCCGCGAGGTCCTGGCATTTTGAGCTTGAGGTATGCATAATGCAGTACCACATTGAATCTGGCGAATGCGGTTCGTCCGAGCAGTGCGTGATAGCCACTGCAGAAGGGGACGATATCGAAGATCAACTCCTCGCTTCGGAAGTTGTCCGGAGATCCGAAGACCACTTCCAGTGTGATTGAGCCCTGATACGTCTCCGCCGTATCTATAATTTTTTATTGTTCCATGCCAATATTCTACAACTTTCATATACATTTGGCAACTTTTTATACTATTTTTGGGACTAACATATTGATCCAGTGCCCAGTGCCAGTTCCTGTTTGTTGCATGTTTTTTTTGTTTCGCAAAATATCCATATCAAACAGAGTCTAAATGGGATAAAAACTGACGGAGATTTTTTTGGAATATATATGATTTTTGGGAAGAAAAATTCACGCGAGACGGTGCCCGAGGCGGCCACGAGGCAGGGGGTGCGCCCTGACCCTCGTGGGCTACCCGTAAGGCGGTTGGTGCGCTTCTTTCATCGCAAGAAAGCTAATATCCGGATAGAGATCGTGTTAAAATTTCAGCCCAATCGGAGTTACGGATCTCCGAGAATATAAGAAATGGTGAATGGGAAGAATCTAAGAACGCAGAAACAGAGAGAGACAGAGAGACAGATCCAATCTCGGAGGGGCTCTCGCCCCTCCCATGCCATGGAGGCCATGGACCAGAGGGGAAACCCTTCTCCCATCTAGGGAGGAGGTCAAGGAAGAAGAAGAAGGGGGGCTCTCCCCCTCGCTTCTGGTGGCACCGGGGGCCATCATCATCACCGCGATCTACACCAACACCTCCGCCATCTTCACCAACATCCCTGTCACCTTCCCCCCTCTATCTATAGCGGTCCACTCTCCCGCAACCCGCTGTACCCTCTACTTGAACATGGTGCTTTATGCTTCATATTATTATCGAATGATGTGTTGCCATCCTATGATGTCTGAGTAGATTTTTGTTGTCCTATCGGTGGTTGATGAATTGCTATGATTGATTTAATTTTCTTGTGGTTATGTTGCTGTCCTTTGGTGCCCATCATATGATTGCGCGCGTGGATCACACCCTAGGGTTAGTTGTATGTTGATAGGACTATGTATTGGAGGGCAAGAGTGCCAGAAGCTTCAACCTAGCATAGAAATTGATGCATACGGGATTGAAGGGGGACCAATATATCTTAATGCTATGGTTGGGTTTTACCTTAATGAACGTTAGTAGTTGCGGATGCTTGCTAATAGTTCCAATCATAAGTGCATAGAATTCCAAGTCAGGGATGACATGCTAGCAGTGGCCTCTCCCACATAATACTTGCTATCGGTCTAGTAAAGTAAGCAATTGCTTAAGGGACAATTTTGCAACTCGTACCACCACTTTTCCACACTCGCTATATTTACTTTATTGTGTCTTTACTTAAACAGCCCCTACTTTTTATTTACGTAATCTTTATTATCTTGCAAACCTATCCAACAACACCTACAAAGTACTTCTAGTTTCATACTTGTTCTAGGTAAAGCGAACGTCAAGCGTGCGTAGAGTTGTATCGGTGGTCGATAGAACTTGAGGGAATATTTTTTCTACCTTTAGCTCCTTGTTGGGTTCGACACTCTTACTTATCGAAAACTGTTGCGATCCCCTATACTTGTGGGTTATCAAGACCTTATTCTGGCGCCGTTGTCGGGGAGTTATAGCGTGGGGTGAATATTCTCGTGTGTGCTTGTTTGCTTTATCACTAAGTAATTTTAATTTTCTGTTCTTAATTGTTCTCTATCTTTATTTATGGATATGGAACACGAAATACCAAAAAAACTAGGTGTACATGCTACTCATGGAGATGTGGAACCTCCTAAAACCCTCGATGTTGGTTATGTGAAAAATATTATGCACTACTCTAATAATCCTGAGAAAACCCCATTCAATTATGTAATGGGAGTAACGTTGGATCAATGTGAATACTTTAGGGATTACCGCTTGACACAAAAAGGGAAACTATTATGGGATCAAATTCATATATTGAATTGGTATGCTAGGCAACTATGCTTGAGATATGATTATACTTGTTGCTCTAAGGTGAAGGCTCCATACCTTCCCTTTTCATGTGAATTTAATGATAATGAAACCTTAGCTTCTTATGCTAATGGTATATGTGATTACTATGATGTGGAACAAATAGAAGAATTTGTTGCTTTTAAGGGTGCTTATGAAATTGAATCTTTGTTTGAAAAGCATGAAGCTTATGATGATGATGTTTATAGGCCTGAAAAATTAGCTATCTTAAAATATTGCTATGATAATTATGAATGTAATTCCTATATTAATGCGCTTATTGAGAAAGTCTCCACTGTCCAAGAAGAGACTAATATTTTGCAGGAGTCTATGGAAGAAGAAATTGATGAAACTATGAGCTCATTGGATGAAAAAGATCATGAGGAGAGCGAAGAACAAAAGGAGGAAGAGCGGATTAGCTATACCCGTGCCCACCTTCTAATGAGAGTAACTCTTCAACTCATACATTGTTTAATTTTCCTTCGTGCTTACCGAAGGATGATTGCTATGATGATTGTTATGATCCCTTTGATTCTCTTGAAATATCCCTTTTTGATGATGCTTGTGGCCAAGATGCCAATATGAATTATGCTTATGGAGATGAACTTGCTATAGTTCCTTATGTTAAACATGAAATTGTTGCTATTGCACCCATGCATGATAGTCCTATTATCTTTTTGAATTGACTGCCTTGTCTTCGGCGTTGTCGCCGTTGTTGCGGCGCTTGTGTCTGTTGCGACGTGGCTTGCCGTTGCTATCTCTGGCATCTGAATTGCCGGGATTTCTTGATGTGTTGTTTCTGCGAGCCAGCCAGCTATCCTCGCCCGCACAAAAGCGGGTCATGAGTGTCGTGAGGGCTGCCATGGACTTCGGCTTCTCTTGGCCGAGGTGCCGGGCGAGCCACTCGTCGCGGATGTTATGCTTAAATGCTGCTAAGGCCTCAGCATTCGGACAGTCGACAATTTGGTTCTTTTTAGTTAGGAACCGATTCCAGAATTTCCTGGCTGACTCCTCGGGCTGTTGGGTTATGTGACTCAAGTCATCAGCATCCGGTGGTCGCATATAGGTGCCCTAGAAGTTGTCAAGGAATGCGTCTTCCAAGTTCTCCCAACTGCCAATGGAGTTTGCTGGCAGGCTATTCAACCAATGACGAGCCGGCCCTTTGAGTTTTAGTGGGAGGTACTTGGTGGCATGTAGATCATCACCGCGGGCCATGTGGATGTGGAGGAGGAAATCTTCAATCCATACCACAGGGTCTGTTGTACCATCATATGATTCAATGCTCACGAGTTTAAACCCTTCTGGGAATTCATGATCCATTACTTCATTGGTGAAGCATAGGGGGTGTGCGGCGCCTCTGTGCCGGGCTATACCACGACCCAGTTCATACGAGTCTTGTCTGCTGTATTTGGCCCGGTCGGATTTGCTTTTAGTATATCCGGTGTGATGGTCGTCGTCACACGTTGGGGCGCGCCCCCGTGATACGTAGATCAATCTTGTATGTCCTGCTTTGTTTTCCAATACGTCTCGCAGGTCCTGCGTGTAGCCACGGGCCTTGGTGTTTTTGTTTGACTGGCGACAGGGTGCGGGCTGGACTTCGGGCTTATATGCCGCTTTGTCTCAGCCATGAGGTGGCCGGTCAGCCGCATCATACGCTGGTAGTGTAGGCTTTAATACTTCCTCCTCGAGTTGGGGTAGCAACCTGCGCTTTGGGTAACTTTTCGTTGGGCGCTCGGGTTCGTATTCCTCGGCTGCCAGGACCTCAGTCCATCAATCCTCTAGCAGATCTTATTCAGCTTGAAGTTGCTGCTTCTTTTTCTTCACGCTTTTTGATGTGGCTATAAGCCGACGCTTGAAGCGCTCCTGCTCGACGGGATCCTCAGGCATGATAAATTCTTCATCGCCGAGGCTCACCTCGTCTTTGGAGAGGGGCATGTGATTGTCATCCTCTGATTCGCCTGTTCCTTAGGGCTAGCTTGCCCATCCTCCCGCTCGAAGCCTGGCTAGAGGGGATTGTCTTCGTCTTCGGCACTATCCGCAGTGTTATTGTCACTTGTGCCGGTATCACTGCTTTTGCTATGGCGGGGCTTAGAGCGGCGCCGATGACGCCGGTGCTTAGATTGCTTCTCGAGGGGATTATCCTCAGTTGCCTTATTGCCATCACTTTCTTTGGGGGTGTCCACCATATATATATATATATATATATCATATGATGAGGTGGCTGTCCAGCGCCCCGTGGGCGGTGGTTCCTGTTCTTCTCCTGCATCGTCGTCCATACCGTCGATGTCTTCGGAGCCGAAATCAAGCATGTCGGTTAAGTCATCGACAGTGGCTATTAAGTGGGTGGTGGGTGGGGAATGAATTTATTTTTCATCTGCTTCCCACTTAAGCCGGACATAGTTCGGCCAAGGGTCTCCTGACAAGGAGAGAGACTTCAATGAATCTAGCACATCGCCCAAGGGCGAGTGCTGAAAAATATCCGCGAAGGTAAACTGCATGATCGGTGCCCAATCAGATTGGATAGGCACGGACGCAGGCGGTTCGGAGCATGTGGACGGGGACGAATCCAAGGGTCCGGTAACATAGGTCTCATAGGAGGTGAAGTCAGTATTCGGCTCTATCGCCGCTGAGTGTGCGGCCTTCGTGGCGGGGTCCATCCACCCGTCCTCGGACGGCACGATCTGCTTCGGAGTGAGGGACGGAGTAGCCACAGGTGTGATCTCCCGAACACCGTCCGACGGCAGAGATAAGTCATGCTCGTCATGACTATGCAACGCACCTGACATGGGCTCGAATCCGTCGAAGATCAAGTCTCCGCAGATGTCGGCAGTATAGTTCAAGGTTCCAAACTTGACCTGATGGCCAGGGGCGTAGCTATCGATCTGCTCTAGATAGCCAAGCGAGTTGGCCCGCAGTACGAAGCCGCCGAATACGAAGATCTGTCCAGGGAGAAAAACCTCACCCTGGATCACATCGTTGCTGATGATCGAAGGAGCCATCAAGCCTTTATCATGACGACACGGTGGAACTCTCAATGAAAGCACCAATGTCGGTGTCAAAACTGGCGGATCTCGGGTAGGGGGTCCCGAACTGTGCGTCTAAGGATGATGGTAACAGGAGGCGGGGGACACAATGTTTACCTAGGTTCGGGCCCTCTCGATGGAGGTAATACCCTAATTCCTGCTTGATTGATCTTGATGATATGAGTATTACAAGAGTTGATCTACCATGAGATCATAGAGGCTAAACCCTAGAAGCTAGCCTATGATTCTGATTGTTGTTGTCCTACGAACTAAACCCTCCATTTTATATAGACACCGGAGGGGCTAGGGTTACACAGAGTCAGTTACAGAGAAGGGGATCTACATATCCGAATTGCCAAGCTTTCCTTCCACGCAAAGGAGAATCTTGTATCTTCATAGTCCAACAGTCCGGCAAAATTATATAGTCCGGCTGTCCGAGGACCCCTTAATCCAGGACTCCCTCAGCCGTGTTGTTGTAGATGATGGATGGGGCCATCGAACCTTCTGATGACGGCACAGCAGAACTCTCAATGAAAGCACCAATGTCGGTGTCAAAACTGACGGATCTCGGGTAGGGGTCCCGAACTGTGCGTCTAAGGTTGATGGTAACATGAGACAGGGGACACGATGTTTACCCAGGTTCGGGCCCTCTCTATGGAGGTAATACCCTACTTCCTGCTTGATTTATCTTGATGAATATGAGGGTTACAAGAGTTGATCTACCTAGAGATCGTAATGGCTAAAACCCTAGAAGTCTAGCCTATGTGATTGTGATTGTCCCTATGGACTAAACCCTCTGGTTTATATAGACACCGGAGGGGACTAGGGTTGTACAAAGTCGGTTACAAAGAAAGGAATATTCATATCTGAATGCCAAGCTTGCCATCCACGCCAAGGAGAGTCCCATCTGGACATGGGTAAGAGTCTTCGGTCTTGTATCTTCATAGCCCAATAGTTCGGCCCATGTCCAACAGGCCAGACGCCCGAGGACCCCTTAGTCCAGGACTCCCTCGGCGATCGCCTTTGCGTGAACCGTCCCGCTTCAGTAGCCCACATTTGTTACCTTCTAGCAGCCCCTTTCCACGTCATCCACCCTTGCTCTCTTGCCCAAAGATGGATTTCTCTCAATTTTAGGGTAGATATGCACGCAGTTTGTCGGAGCTAAATCTGGGAGATCCCTCGGTAGGGTATCTGAAAGTGCAACTAATCCCGAGGTGGTTTTGGTAATTCATAACAACATATAGCTCATTGAACTAATATCCATTCAATTTAAATATTTCAGAAAGTTCAATGATTGGCATGGCATGGACTAGAGATGTGGACCCCTAAAAATGCCAAGGACAAATATTGGCAAAGGCTCAAGACTCTTCATTTTCATTTTAGTGATCCAAGATCACATTGAGTCCATAGGAAAGCCAATACTATTAAAAGGGGATGAGGTGTTGCTTAATGGTCTACTTGCTCAAAGTGCTTAGTGATATTGCTCCAAAACCCTCAGCCACTTTCTCATTTCCACACATGTCCATAACCTAAAGTCAAACTCGGCCCCATAGATTTGATCTATCTGGCGCCACTGAGTTCATTTGACCTAGCCACTGCCAGAAACCCTAGACAATTCGGTCTCACCGATACAGATCTCGGTCTCACCGAGATGGCCTTGCAAACTCTTTGTTTCCCTTCTAACATTTCGGTCTCACCGAAATGAATGATTGGTCCCACCGAGTTTGCTTGACAAACTCTCTGTTTCCCTTCGTAACATTTTGGTCTCACCGAAATGAGCGATCGGTTCGACCGAGTTTGCCCGACCAACTCTCTGTTTGCTCATTACTGAAATCAGTCTCACCGAGTTCATGCAATCGGTCGCACCGAGATGAGGTTTTTCCCTAGCCCAAGCACATCGGTCCCACCAAGTTGATCATGTCAATCCCACCGAGATTCCTAATGTTCACATTTTGAACTGAATCGGTCTCACCGAGTTCTTCTATTCGATCTGACCGAGTTGGGTGAAATGTGTGTAACGGTTGGATTTTGTGTGGAGGCTATATATACCCCTCCACCCCTTCTCTATTTGAGAGAGAGGCATTAGAACATGCCTACACTTATACTACTCAATTTCTGAGAGAGAACCACCTACTTATGTGTTGAGACCAAGACATTCCAATCCAACCACAAAATCTTGATCTCTAGCCTTCCCCAAGTTGCTTTCCACTCAAATCATCTTTCCACCATAGCCAAATCTGTGAGAGAGAGTTGAGTGTTGGGGAGACTATCATTTGAAGCACTGATATGTCTCCAACATATCTATAATTTTTTATTGCTCCATGCTATATTATCTACTGTTTTGGACATTATTGGCTTTATTATGCACTTTTATATTATTTTTGGGACTAACCTATTAACCGGAGGCCCAGCCTAGAATTGCTGTTTTTTGCCTATTTTAGGGTTTCAAAGAAAAGGAATATCAAACGGAGTCCAAACGGAATGAAACCTTCGGGAACGTGATTTTCTCAACGAACAAGACCCGGGAGACTTGGACCCTACGTCTAGACACAGAAGAGGAGGCCACGAGGTAGGGGGCGCGCCTACCCCCCAGGCGCGCCCTCCACCCTCGTGGGCCCCCTGTTGCTCCACCGACGTACTCCTTCCTCCTATATATACCTACGTACCCCCAAACGATCAGATACGGATCCTCCTATTGGATTGATACCTTGCTTCTCAAAAACCGAGGGAAATACTTACGCTACTTTGCTGCATCATCCCTTCCTCTTCGGGGAAAACCAACGCAGTGCACAAGAGGTAGCAAGAAGGATTTCTGGCGCTGTTGCCGGGGAGTCTACACAAAAGTCAATATGCCAAGTACCCATCACAATCCCTATCTCCCGCATTACATTATTCGCCATTTGCCTCTCGTTTTCCTCTCCCCCACTTCACCCTTGCTGTTTTATTCGCTCTCTCTCTCTTTCTATCCTCCCTCTCTTTCTCTATTTTGCCTCTTTTTGCCCCTTGAACCTTCTTCCGTTATGTCTGAAATTGGGGAAATTATTGTCGATATGGACAATAATGATATCATGAAAATTCTGATGCTCCAGCTAAAGAACCACCCATCTTACATACAAAAAAATTCCGTGTTGGTAGTGGTAATATTATTGGAAAAGGAGTTATTCAAGATTTCTTTACTTGTGCCGGTGCTTTACCTTCTATGGGTAGTTCTATCCTTCATAGAACTAGTAGCCTTGTGGACGCTATTGCCATGCTTGTAGTTGAACTTGAAAGAAAATTCATGCACATGCACCCTTGCATACAAAGGATTTTCCTAGAATTTTTTAATATTGAGCATTCTTCTGTTAAGCGTACCGCTACTATCTTTTTGGCTCATGAGTTTAGATTCATAATAAAAAAGGCCAAAGAAATCTTTGCGCATTATAGGGTGGACGCTTGTCGTCCTCCCATAGAGGCCATCCTCTTTGATCAAGAAGAAATAATGTGTTTTCAATCTCTAGACTATGTTGCTTACAATTAAAATCTTAGAAAAAAGGTTCCTACCAATGTTTTAGTTAATAGAATTTCTGAACTTAATGATGATTTGGCTATTCGAAATAATGAACTAGGATATTCTCTTGAATATAGGCTCACAAAGTTCTGTCAAAAGAATGCTTATAATGATGAATTGGTTGTGCAATACGAAGGACCAAAGGAGGAACCTATACCTCCCGAGGTTGATCTTGGAGACTTTTTCCCCATTAAATTTAGCCCTTTTGATTACTTTTTCTTGCCTCAAAGAAAACTTGCTGCCGAACATAGAGAATATGAAATGAGTTTTAATGATCTATCTTATTATTATGGCAATACCTAGATCTATCCTTGCTTTTTATGCCTAGCTAGGGGCGTTAAACGATAGCGCTTGTTGGGAGGCAACCCAATTTTATTTTTATTCCTCGCTTTTTGCTCCTATTTAGTAATAAATAATTTATCTAGCCTCTGTTTTGGTGCCAAGTGGAACCGTTGGGAAGACTTGGGGAAAGTCTTGTTAATCTTCCTGTAAAAAACAGAAACTTTAGCGCTCACGAGAACTGCTGCCATTTTTATTTGGAAAGTGCTATTTAGTTAATTATTTTTTAAGATGATTAATAGATAAATTCCTCACGTCCAACAATTTATTTTAGAATTTTTTGGGGTTCCAGATATTGCGCTAGCTACAGATTACTACAGACTGTTCTGTTTTTGACAGATTCTGTTTTTCGTGTGTTGTTTGCTTATTTTGATGAATCTATGGCTAGTAAAATAGTTTGTAAACCATAGAGAAGTTGGAATACAGTAGGTTTAACACTAATATAAATAAATAATGAGTTCATTATAGTACCTTGAAGTGGTCTTTTGTTTTCTTTCGCTAACGGATCTCACGAGATTTTCTACTTTAAGTTTTGTGTTGTGAAGTTTTCAAGTTTTGGGTAAAGATTTGATGGATTATGGAACAAGGAGTGGCAAGAGCCTAAGCTTGGGGATGCCCATGGCACCCCCAAGATAATCTAAGGACACCTAAAAGCCAAAGCTTGGGGATGCCCCGGAAGGCATCCGCTCTTTTCGTCTACTTCTATCGGTAACTTTACTTGGAGCTATATTTTTATTCACCACATGATATGTGTTTTGCGTGGAGCTTCTTGTATTATTTGAGTCTTTATTTTTTAGTTTACCACAACATCCTTGCTGTACACACATTTTGAGAGAGCCATACATGATTTGGAATTTGTTAGAATACTCTATGTGCTTCACTTATATCATTTGAGTTATATAATTTTGCTCTAGTACTTCTTTTATATCTTTTAGAGCACGATGGTGGATTTGTTTTATAGAAACTATTGATCTCTCATGCTTCACTTAGATTATTTTGAGAGTCTTAAATATCATGGTAATTTGCTTAAATAATCCTAATATGCTTGGTATTCAAGAATAGTAAAAACTTTCTTATGAGTGTGTTGAATGCTATGAGAAGTTTGATACTTGATAATTGTTTTGAGATATGAAGATGGTGATATTAAAGTTATGCTAGTTGAGTAGTTGTGAATTTGAGAAATATTTGTGTTAAAGTTTGTGATTCCCGTAGCATGCACGTATGGTGAACCGTTATGTGATGAAGTCGGAGCATGATTTATTTTTTGATTGTCTTCCTTATGAGTGGCCGTCGGGGACGAGCGATGGTCTTTTCCTACCAATCTATCCCCCTAGGAGCATGCGCGTAATACTTTGCTTTGATAACTTGTAGATTTTTGCAATAAGTATATGAGTTCTTTATGACTAATGTTGAGTCCATGGATTATACACACTTTTCTCACCCTTCCACCTTTGCTAGTCTCTCTAATACCGTGCACCTTTCGCCGGTATCATACACCCACCATATACCTTCCTCAAAACAGCAACCATACCTACCTATTATGGCATTTCCATAGCCATTCCGAGATATATTGCCATGCAACTTTCCACCGTTCCGTTTATTATGACACACTCAATCATTGTCATATTGCTTAGCATGATCATGTAGTTGACATCGTATTTGTGGCAAAGCCACCATTCATAATTCTTTCATATGTGTCACTCTTGATTCATTGCATATCCCGGTACACCACTGGAGGCATTCATATAGAGTCATATTTTGTTCTAAGTATCGAGTTGTAATTATTGAGTTGTAAGAAAAATAAAAGTGTGATTATCATCATTATTAGAGCATTGTCCCAGTGAGGAAAGGATGATGGAGACTATAATTCCTCCACAATTCGGGATGAGACTCCGGACGAAAACTAAAAAATAAAAAAGAGAAAGAGGCCATAAAAAAGAGAAAATGCCAAATAAAAAAATGAGAGAAAAAGAGATAAGGGACAATGTTACTATCATTTTACCACACTTGTGCTTCAAAGTAGCACCATGATATTTATGATAGAGAGTCTCTCATTTCATCACTTTCATATACTCACTACAACAAAAACACCATGTATAGTTGCTTTTTGTGGGACGCTATTATATTCGTCTCTACGCCCATGGACACTAGCGACCTAAAGACGCTTCTTAAGACGTTTATGAAGTGCCACAAGCTATTACTTATAATTAGCCTTTAAGAAAATAACATTTAATTTTAATTAACTTAGAGACGATTTGTGAGACGTTTTAGTGTGCGACTCTATTCTTATCTTAGACTTAAGAAATCTTTTCCCCGCAAAAAAACAGAAAAAGACTTAAGAAATCTTTGAATAATCATATTTTTAAGTTGAATAGCTATTAAAATGAGTTGTACTAAACTTTGAATAAAACTTCTAAACACCAAACCCTAGCCTAGAGTGGTTGTGGCGTGGGCTTGGACCTTTTCTTGGTCTGACCGACAAGACTCGGTCAAACACCAAACTGGACGGTGTTCTGTTGGGCCTAATAGGACGACCTAGATCAGCTAATTGTGCTAGCGGGCTAAGATGGGAAACCCTATTATGTGTGCAGGTCACCCGACGGGGATCCTGTACGGCGCACAGGTCGAGACCTCCTATAGGCTGCTCTCTGCGGCAAAGAGCTATCGTTTTGCATAGGGGACTCAACGACTAGGCCGGCCCATGAAGATCGAGACCGACATTGAACGTGCACTGTGGTGCAAAAAAATCGCTACCACATGGATTCAAAGAAGGGATCAAGTGCTATACATAACCTGCTACTACAAGTTGAACTAGCAGTCGTATAAGAGCATATGGTAGCGTCAACAATATAGAACCAATAGGTTGTGCGGATCCGAATTATATTAGCAATTTAAAAGTATTTTTTTAATGGAATGTTGTACAAAATTCAAACACTATCCAAATTTGTAAACAAATTTAAAAAAACTATAATATTTTCGAGAAAACATGGACTTTTTTGAAAATCATGAAGATTTCTTGAAACGGGATCATTTTTCCACATTCCAGAACGAAATTTGGAGACGCGAACATACATTGAATCTCCTGAATAAAATTTGAAAACACGAATATTTTTTCCATCTTGTGAACATTTATGAAACTGGGACATTTTTTGAAACTCTGGGAAAAAATGAAAACGTAAATATTTTTGGCAATTTGCGAGCAATTTTCGAAAATGGGAACCTTTTTTTTAAATTTGAAAAGTTGTGATTTAAAAAAACATTCGCAACATTTCTTGAAAAACAAGAACATTTTATGAAAATTCAATTTTTTTTAAAATTTATGAACAACTATAATAAACGAATTTTCTTCTTCTTTATGAGCACCGTTGCTGGTCGGTTGCTCGCCTGGGCGAAGCGCCGGCAGCTTGACGCAGTGCGCGTCAAATAAGATACTCCGCAAAAGTTGTTGCGAACGAGATTGCGCAAACCCCCCTCGCGCACTGGGTGTTCGTATGGGCCATCCATTTTCCTTTTTTCCTTTTGTGTTTCTTTCTGTTTCGATTTTTATTTTTTGTTCTTTTATTTCCTTTTACCTTTTCTTTTCTCTTTTTTCTTCTTTACTTTCTCATTTTTTCACGATTTTTCTTTCCAAATTTGCAAACAGTTTTTTGTTCATTGATTCAACAAAACGTTAATACATGTAAATTAATGTTCAACAATTCATAAAATGTTCATCGAATTCAATTTTATATTTATCCGATTTTAAAAATGTTCATTAAATTTAAAAATGTGGTGATCGTACTAAACAAATGTTCATAAAATTTGATTTTTGTTCATTGGTTCAAAAACTTTTCATAAAATTCAAATTTGTTCTTCCATTATTTTACTTTTTTCTTGAATGCAATTTTTTCATCAAGTTCAAAAAATGTTCATCTATTTTTGAATTTCTTTATTAAATGCAAAAATGTTAATAATTATAAAAATGCAAATTAAAAGATCATTAAAATATAAAAATGTTCGTCCTTGTAAAATCACAAATATTTTTGAAATAAAGAACTGTTTTTGACAATTCACTATTCACATTTTTTTGATATTTTAGAACCGTTTTGTAATCCTGAATTATTTTAACATAGAATAAAAAACAGAAAATATAAAAAAGGAAAGGTAAACATGAACACGAAAAAAGGGAGCCTCCCTCCCCGTGCATGGCCCGGCCAAACAGGGTGCAAACCTGCAGGGGGGGGCTTGGTATGCGCGCTTCCGTGAGTTCGGGCGCCCAGCTCACCAAATAGGGGCACCCGTCAACCAATAGCCACCAATTGCGCACCCCAGTGCCCTCGTGCACTTCAGGCCGTCCCATGTAAGGGTTGGGCGCTCCTGTAGTTGTTTTTCATTCTTCCTTCTTTCGATTTTTATGTTATTTTTATTTTTTGGTTTTATAATTGTTCATGAATCTCAAATTCGAAAAAATGACCAGGGTTTCAAAAAAGTTCCTGATTACAAAAATAGTTCATGAATTTGAAAAATGTCAATCAATTCATAAAATGTTCACATATTTGAAAAATGTTCGGGATTTCATAAAATACTCCTGAATTGGAAAAATGTTCAAGAATAAAAGAACACGTAATTGAAAATATTTGTGAAATCTAAAAAGACTCACAAAATTCAAAAATTGTTCTGAAGTTGAAAAAGATGTTCGCCTAATGAAAAAGGAAAAAAAGGAAAAAAGGAAATAAGAACAAACATAGGAAAAGGAAAAGAAATGAAAAATAAAATAAAAATGAACAAAAAAAGCAAAAGAAAAAATAGGGAACGTGCGCTATTTTGGCCGGGCCAAATACAGGTAGTGACCAAGGGGGGTTGTATGTTTGGTCGACAACTGTCGATCGTCGCTTTAAATAGGAACCACAGGTAGGACCAAACGGTCTGGTCCAGAGGGAGCCACATGCGGGCCAAAAGCCCGGTCGCTTTGTCCAGCCTAAGTCACACCCATGGCTCGAGAATGCCACCCTTATTGTTGCGAGTCGCACTCCGCCCCTTCAATCTTCCGCTGCCTTTATACTTATTAAACATTGTGGATATTACTTTTGATACGTATATTACCCGATAAAGATACCCTTCGGCTCGTGCGTCTTGCACCGAGGCCTATATGAGATTGCACGCTCCCCGTCTATGCCGTCGTAGATTGGCTTCGTCCTATGTGACCTTAGAGCTATGGAGGCGAGGTGGATCTCAGCGCTTACCGACAAGAGGACTTGCTCTATTTTCTAGACATTTTTTTGTGTATGTTTAGGGTTTGTGCCCTCCCGAGGAAGACGAGACGGCGACAACTCCTTGTAGTTGGAATAAGGTTATACCCGCCTAGCCACGTTCTGGCGGTGTGTCCAGCAACATCGGAGGGCGTGTGGAGGTGTGTTCCGACGGATCTCATGGGATTCAGTCAGCGTTTGTCTTTTATGAATTCACTTGGATCGGTCTTCGTTCATCTATATTCGTATGTCTTCATATTACATCTTTCTGTTCTATGTTCCTCTTTATGGGTTGTTGTTATTGTTCTGGTGCGTTAGTCCTATTGGATCTTAACCCAACGACTTCCTAACTATCTACAATAAGTGGGTGTGCCCGGGCGCACCTGGGCCGGGCACCCCATATCCGCCCCATATTTGGGCTGGATATGACGGGCGTCGGAAAGCTCGAGCGTTTGAGAGCCGTTTGAGGTGCCCGACTGGGTAAAAAACATGAGGCGGGTCGTTCGGTCATTTTAGACCGGTTTCAGGCGCGCCGACTGTAGATGCTCTTAATTGGTGAAATCTCTATTTTTCTTGGGATTTGTTTTTCACTTTCCCAAGTTTGGGGCTCCTAAACTGTTTTTGCTTAACGAAATTTGGCGTGGCAAATTAGATTTTCTTTACCTCCTAAGACTTCCCACGTCTCTCAATTTTTTCCCTCCATCTAATCCAAGATATTTTCCCCACGCCGCCTTCTCTCAACCTCCAGATTCAATCTACGCCAGCATCATGCCCACCTCGCGGGCCGCCCATTCACCTTCACCGTGCGGCAGCAGCCCTTCCCCGAAGCGCTACCCTCCGCCGGTAGCTCCGCCCACCATCGAATCCCTTTTTCGTCCACTGGCAACCTCGGTAGTTGGAGCACGTCGGCGTCGGTCGTCCTCACCGTCGCCATGTCGAGCTCCTCCCGACGTTGTCCTCACCGTCACCTAGCTGCACCCACGTTGGTGTCATCCGCCACCCGAAGATCTACTGTGTGTTCCGTCGATGCACCGCCCCGCAAGCATCTTCAGTCTCCGGCACGTCAAGCAGGTGATCCCTTGAATCCCATATATCCTCTACAATTTTTACCATCAATCGATCAAAGTAACGGCGCGTGACCTGTTCGGCTGCTTGCTGCCTCACCTTCCACAGGCACTGAACCATCACTGGCCCCCGTGCGTTCGTACGTGCAGCTCCAGGGCGTCCTGCGACCGTCCTCCTCTGTCTGCTAGTGCTACAGTACACACTCTTTTTATTTGTGCGTTCATGTTCAGATCATCACGGTACATAATCGATTGATTTTTTATCTGTCAAACAGTGTTGGCCTGCTACTAACCAGTAACTAGTACTGAACTATGAACTTTTCATCTTGTAAAGTCGTAATGTTCAGTGCCAATGGGAGGGAAGTTGTTCGCTTCTGTTAACTTATTATTCGGTTGTATATTAGCTACTACTCCCTCCGTTCCTAAATATAAGTCTTTTTAGAGATTTCAATATAGACTACATACGGATGCATATAGACACATTTTAGAGTGTAGGTTCATTCATTTTTCTCCTTATGTAGTCCATATTAGAATCTCTAAAAAGACTTATGTGTAGGAACGGAGGGAGTAGTAATTATTGTGCACTGCTTGTTTTGTTTTATGTAGAAATGCAGATAAGAGACAATAAGTAAAATTCAATCTCCCCCAGGAATCAATTTCTCCTTTTATTAGAGTTGATTTCAGCGTCTCGGTGGATTTTTGGGTGACGACGCGTGTAATTTTGGGGGAGGAGCAGGGGTAAGCATTATGATTTACACATTCATCTTGCGATTATGGTGGGTTAGGATGTTCATTCTGTTTTTATTGGCAACAGCTTCAAACGCCTCTTCCCGAATTTTCTAGACCGCTATTTTAGGAGTATATAACCCCCACCTATTGGATGACCAACCCATGTCACCGCGTACACCACTGTGGCCGCCACTTGACGGCAGGTGGTGGACACCAATGCAACCACACTGGCGGCTTCCCTTGCCTAGCTACACGTTGCATCTCTGTTTCATCTTCGCTAGGTAATTTGTGTACTTCTGCTCTCTTTTCTCTCTGTCTAAGCATGTGCTTATTAGTGATTAGCACTCACATCATAACTATTACTAGCTTAGAGGGCAGTTTTTATTCTCTAAACTGTATTTCTTACATCTGTAATAATAAAACATGTGGAAGGGGGGTTCTTTTCATTCTTCATTGTGATATCTGATTGCAGCAAGTTTTAATTCTACAAGTAGATGAATCGTTATTTCTTTCAAATTCAGATCTAATGGTGGGTGTATAGTACAGAAAATTGTATACCTAACTGGTCCTTAATCTAAGAAGAATGTTTATCAGGTATTGTGTGCAGGTTTGTGGGGATGACACATATTTGGAGGTCCAGCTCCTGCTTGCATGCACAAAAAGTTCATGATTTGCATCTCTAATATAACATGGTAAGTCTTTTTCATTCTTGATCTCTCCATTACGCTATGTTCCATTTCATGAATGGAAGGAATTCCGGTTTGAATTCACATGATGTTCAAACACATAAATACCTGATGTGCTGAATTGCTAACATACCGAAAAAATGCTACAGCTTGATGACTATGTAGTAAAGTTCATTCGGAACTTAGTTCTGGCGACATGGGTCTTGGGGAGTATATTGGGTTCCAATACAATTGAGCATGATTTATTGGCAGTATACTACAAAACTACATTATTCCCAGGTCAAGCATTACATTTTGGGCATAACTTTACGTGCAATGCAAGTCAGCAAAACAGATGAGATTTTTTTTCTTACTCCAAAACCACTTAATTTTTCTCTACTGATTTCCCCTTTGGATCTTTGTAGGAGATAATGGCAAATCGATTTGATATTTTTAGCAGTACTATTTATATTTTATTTTCCAAGAAATACTCAAAAGTATTGGTGGTATGACAGTTGAGTACATTTCTTGATCTTTTATTATGAGCACATGCTTTTTCCTATCTAATATTAGGACTACGCATCGTTGTGATCCGTGTAATATGGGGCTTAATGATTTGAGAGTCGTTGTCCCTAAATTATTCTAAAATGGCTGGTGGGTTTTTATGTATCCATCAGCAGCTTTAGTTTTTGTGAACATATTTGTCTAACAGTTGAGTACATTTACCAGCAATATAGAAATGAAAATTGCTAATGACCCATATGATTGCTTTCACTAGCGAGCTCAGGTGACAGTTCAGAGAGCAACTTCAATGTTCTCTAATATCTGATTGACCCACAAAGATTTTTTATTGATGTTCTAGTACTGCATACTAATGTATTTTCAATGCATATTTTATAGCTTAGGGTGTGAAATATTCATTTGGTGCAGCTTGCGATCATCAACTATTTAAGACTGGTGAAATTTATGGTGTTGTGGAACTATTGAAGTTAGTACAAAGTCGAGACACTTATATTGAGATGGAGGGATTATAAGTTTACTTATAGTTGAACTGAACCTCAAATGTAGAAAGCAGATGGTGGTCAAGAATCGGAAAATGCTCATGCTTGAAATAGCAATGTGACCAAGAAAGGTGGTACTGAATCAAGTGTATAACTTCCTGTGTCACTAAGCACATCAAGAAAATACATTTGTTGGCAGTATGTTTGGCGAAGTATCTTGGTTTTTTAGGTCAAAAAGCCAAAGCTGACCACTTCAACACAACCTAAGACATTGGTGCTCCAAGACAACCTCAAGAAATTTCTACGGTACTTCTCTCATAGTTTTATCAAAGAACATTTCATCTTGTACTAATCCAAGAGCTTATGTTCTAAGCTTCTCTTTGTTAAAAAATTTCTTCCAGGCTAGCTGAGAGTTTAGAATTGGAACACATTGCAGGAGCAAGCAGCAACTACGCAAGAATTAGTCTTTAAATGAACACATATTATGTACAATGTATGGAAAGCTTAGTTCTACTTTGTACTATATATATTCTCTTACTTATTTACATCTTTCATATGAATGTCTGATTTGATTCAGTTGTGAACTCCATACACAAACGTATGTATTTGTCCATAGATTTGTTACAAATGATGCTAATTGTGAGAATGGATTGCTTGAGAATGCAATTGGTGATGTAGCTTGATGCCTTTTTATAGTGATATTTGATCAATTTGCACATGCATCCCTATCATAATAAGGTAACTGAATTTGAAATGGGGAATACAAAAGTTAAATTAATAATAAAAAATGATTAAAATAAAATATTCCATAGGCACAAAAAAACTTATTCATATTTAGAGACGGATATGTCGTCTCAACATAGCGTCTATAAGTAATGGGCCCACATGAGTAGAGGCGCAACACTGGCGTGTAATAGAACGTCTCTATTTTGTAGAGACGATTTTGAACGTCCCAATATAGCATCTCATACCATCTAGACATGCTAACCAAGCGTGTCTATCTGTTTTGAGATGGTCCATGAGGAGACGCTCCAAGAACGCTTTACTAAATCGTCTCTATTTTTACATAGAGATGAAATAACACGTCTTTAGCTATGAAAATTAACGTCTCTACACACCATTTTTCTTGTAGTGACTAGTGGGAATTTTTCATTATAGAACATGACTTGTATATTCCAATGATGGGCTTCCTCAAAATGCCCTAGGTCTTCATGAGCAAGCAAGTTGGATGCACACCCACTTAGTTTCTTTTGTTGAGCTTTCATATACTTATAGCTCTAGTGCATCCGTTGCATGGCAATCCCTACTCACTCACATTGATATCTATTGATGGGCATCTCCATAGACCGTTGATACGCCTAGTTGATGTGAGACTATCTTCTCCCTTTTTGTCTTCTCCACAACCACCATTCTATTCCACTTATAGTGCTATATCCATGGCTCACACTCATGTATTGCGTGAAGATTGAAAAAGTTTGAGAATGTCAAAAGTATGAAACAATTGCTTGGCTTGTCATCGGGGTTGTGCATAATTTAAATACTTTGTGTGATGAAGATAGAGCATAGCCAGACTATATGATTTTGTAGGGATATATTTCTTTGGCCATGTTATTTTGAGAAGACATGATTGCTTTGTTAGTATACTTGAAGTATTATTATTTTTATGTTGATATGAACTTTCGTCTTGAATCTTTCGGATCTGAATATTCATACCACAATTAAGAAGAATTACATGAAAATTATGCCAAGTAGCACTCCGCATCAAAAATTCTGTTTTTATCATTTACCTACTCGAGGACGAGCAGGAATTAAGCTTGGGGATGCTAGATAAGTCTCCAACGTATCTATAATTTTTGATTGCTCCATGCTATATTATCTACTGTTTTGGACATTATTGGGCTTTATTATCCACTTTTAAATTATTTTGGGACTAACCTATTAACCGGAGGCCCAAACCAGAATTGATGTTTTTTTTGCCTACTTTAGGGTTTCGAAGAAAAGGAATATCAAACGGAATGAAACCTTCGGGAACGTGATTTTCTCAACGAACAAGACCCGGGAGACTTGGACCCTACGTCAAGACACAAAAGAGGAGGCCACGAGGTAGGGGGGCGCGCCTACCCCCCCCCCCCCCCCCCCCCCCCCCCCCCCCCCCCCCCCCCCCCCCCCCCCCCCCCCCCCCCCCCCCCCCCCCCCAGGCGCGCCCTCCACCCTCGTGGGCCCCCTATTGCTCCACCGACATACTCCTTCGTCCTATATATACCTACATACCCCCAAACGATCAGATACGGAGCCAAAACCCTAATTCCACCGCCACAACTTTCTGTATCCACGAGATCCCATCTTGGGGCCTGTTCCGGAGCTCCGCCGGAGGGGGCATCGATCACGGAGGGCTTCTACATCATCACCATAGCCCCTCCGATGATGTGTGAGTAGTTTACTTCAGACCTACGGGTCCATAGTTATTTGCTAGATGGCTTATTCTCTCTTTTTGGATCTCAATACAATGTTCTCCCCCTCTCTTGTGGAGATCTATTCGATGTAATCTTCTTTTTGCGGTGTGTTTGTTGAGACCAATGAATTGTGGGTTTATGATCAAGTCTATTTATGAATAATATTTGAATCTTCTCTGAATTCTTTTATGTATGATTGGTTATCTTTGCAAGTCTCTTCGAATTATCAGTTTGGTTTGGCCTACTAGATTGATCTTTCTTGCAATGGGAGAAGTGCTTAGCTTTGGGTTCAATCTTGCGGTGTCCTTTCCCAGTGACAGTAGGGGCAGCAAGGCATGTATTGTATTGTTGCCATCGAGGATAACAAGATGGGGTTTTCATCATATTGCATGAGTTTATCCCTCTACATCATGTCATCTTGCTTAAGGTGTTACTCTGTTTTCATTAACTTAATACTCTAGATGCATGCTGGATAGCGATCGATGAGTGGAGTAATAGTACTAGATGCAGGCAAGAGTCGGTCTACTTGTCTCGGACGTGATGCCTATATACATGATCATACCTAGATATTCTCATAACTATGCTCAATTCTGTCAATTGCTCAATAGTAATTTGTTCACCCACCGTAGAGTACTTATGCTCTTGAGAGAAGCCACTAGTGAAACCTATGCCCCCCGGGTCTATCTTCATCATATTAGTCTTACATTACTTAGTTATTTCATTTGCTTTCTACTTTGCTTTTATTTTACCTTGCAACTTTATCATAAAAATACCAAAAATATTATCTTATCATATCTATCAGATCTCACTCTCGTAAGTGGCCGTGTAGGGATTGACAACCCCTTATCGCGTTGGTTGCGAGGATTTATTTGTTTTGTGCAGGTACGAGGGACTGGCGCGTAGCGTCCTATTGGATTGATACCTTGGTTCTCAAAAACTGAGGGAAATACTTACGCTACTTTGCTGCATCATCCCTTCCTCTTCGGGGAAAACCAACGCAGTGCTCAAGAGGTAGCAAGCACAAGTGCGAGGAGTTCATCATCATCACACCATCTATTACATTTTGGAGAGTGGTGTCTCCTAGATTGGTTAGGTGTCATTTGGGAGCCTCCGACAAGATTGTGGAGTTGAACCAAAGAGTTTGTAAGGGCAAGGAGATCGCCTACTTCGTGAAGATATACCCGAGTGAGGCAAGTCCTTCGTGGGCGATGGCCATGGTGGGATAGACAAGGTTGCTTCTTCGTGGACCCTTCATGGGTGGAGCCCTCTGTGCCACCGTTACCCTTCGTGGGTTGAAGTCTCCATCAACGTGGATGTACGATTGCACCACCTATCGGAACCACGTGAAAAATCTCCATGTCTTCATTGCATTTGCCTTCTCCAAACCCTTCCCTTTACCTTCATATGCAATTTTTTACTTTCCGTGCTACACTCTTAGAATTGCATGTGTAGGTTGATTGCTTGACTTGTGATAGTTGCAAAATCTGCCAACACTTAAAATTGGAAAAAGGTTAGATTTTTATTTGGTCAAGTAGTCTAATCACCCCCCCTCTAGACCTACTTTCGATCCTACAAGTGGAATCAGAGCCTTGGTCTCTGCCTTAATTTCCATAGGTTTGGTGATCATAGCCTTGGTTTCACAACCTAGGAGAGTATGGCGTCTAGCGAGGGAAATTACCACCGTAGAGGTCCTTACCTTGATGGTACTAATTTTGCTAGTTGGAAGCATAAGATGAAAATGCATATTCTTGGTCATAACCCCGCCATTTGGGCTATTGTGCGTATTGTCTTGCATGGTGAATACTTCGAGGATGGAAGAGAACCGGATCATGAAGCGTCCGCGGAAGAATTGAAGATGTTGCAATACAATGCTCAAGCTTGCAATATTCTTTTCAACGGATTGTGCCCCGAAGAATTCAACAAAATCAACCGTCTTGAGAATGCAAAGGAAATTTGGGATACTTTGGTTGATATGCATAAAGGTACCGAGTCCTTCAAGGAATCCAAATTGGATGTGCTTCAAAGTCAACTTGACAAGTTCAAAATGAAGGATGGTGAAGGAGTCGCTGAAATGTACTCTAGGCTTGCTCTCATCACAAATGTGATTACTGGCTTAGGAAGTGAAGACATGACCGATAGATTCATCATCAATAAGATCCTAAGAGCCTTGGATGGAAAAATATGATACCATGTGCACCTTGATCCAAATGATTCCCAATTTCAAAGATCTCAAGCCAACGGAAGTCATTGGTAGAATTGTTGCTCATGAGATGTCACTCAAGGATAAGGAAGAGCTCCACAACAAATCAAGTGGTGCTTACAAAGCTTCATGTGATGCTCCTACAACATCAAGTGAGAAAAAAGTCTTCAATGAAGAATTGAGCTTAATGGTGAAGAACTTCAACAAGTTCGACAAGAGTAGAAGCAAAGAGACAAGTTCCAAGTCTAGGTCCTACAATGACAAAAGATCATCTAGTAGTGATCGCAATTACTACAATTGTGGAAGACCGATACACTACCCTAGTGAGTGTACGGCTCCCTACAAAAGAAGAGAATACTCACCTAAAAGGAGAAGTAAAAGAGAGGAATCACCTCCAAGAGTGCTGCACCTTCCACGGCTCCTGTTCGTTCCCGTCCGAGGCCTCGCAGTCATTCTCCACCTTGGTTCGCTCGTTGTGCCCGCGCTGTCTGGCGTTGTCAACATGGTCAACAACCGAGAAGAATCAGGAAATGGGCTTCCCCAGAAAATGGGCTATAAGTTGTAAGAAATGGGCTGTAAATAAACCAAAGCCAACCGGAAATTACATTAAAATATCGTTTTTTATTTCTCTACTCTTATAAAAAGCAGAGTTGGTGATGATGGTGTGCCTGCCATCCTGCAATATAGGCCACCTGATCTATATCTACCGGATATGAAGGAAACTATGACAATTTACCTGCACTCCTCTCCACATTTGCAGATATGGCCTTCCCTCGTTCATCCTTTTCTCCCACAAGATAAACTACTCATACAAATGCATCTTCATGTTCCGTGCAACGCACGGGCATCTTGCTAGTAAGTATTTTAAATTTCATTCATTTTTCAGTGGAGAATTTTTTTGAATTTTATTTTGAAATAAATTTTTAAAAATTATTTTTAACGTGACTCGAAATTTCGTGATTAAAATAGTTCGGACCCCACCGAAATATGCAAAAATTTGTTGAATTTTTTAGCAGTGCCCAGAATACATGGTCTATAATGCTAATAAAAAGAATATGGGCTTCAAAATATCCTTAAGAATTAGCAAATGGGCTGTAAATTATTAAAAATAATGGCTAATGGGTTGTATGCTATTTTCCACAGATTTGGAAGCTGACTGCTGGGCCTACAAGGTTGATGATGACGATGTCCTAAAAAAATTTGACGCGTACGCAAGGCTTTGTCAACTTAGTCAACACAGAGTATTGACTGTAGGATGTCCATCCAACGGCCGTCGTGCTTCTTCAATATGATCTTCCTGCTCCAGCCGCCCAAACCAGCACCGGTGGGACTGCTAGCTCCCTCCTCCCATGGCCGGCCGTGCTGCCGCCAGGCCATCCCTCTACCCACCCGCATATCCTGTTATTTTTCGGTGATGTCAGCCTCAACCCGCAGCCGACCAGTCAGTGCTCGTACTAGCCTCGGCGTGGGCATCCACTGCCATGTCTTCCCCGGCTCCGTGTCCTCCCCTTCCTAGGCCTCGCCGGTGTCCATCGCCCTAGTGCTCTCGACGCGCCATGGTCAACATGGTCAATGAATGACATCCATCGGAAGTGGACTGTACGTGGAGAGGCTGACTGCTGGGTCCACGGCCGCACACAAGAAAATGCCTCCTTATTACGCACAAAATAATGATTCCTCCACCTGACAGCTGGGACCCACTGGAAGGGCCTCTATATTTCGCAAAAAAACGTTCCCCCCGCTGACAGCTCGGACCCACCAGCTATATCTTCGCATGCAAGGAAGTGCTTCCTTATTATGCGCAAAAAATGAATACTCCCCCTGCTAGCTAGGACCCACCATAGTGGGAGGCTGACTTGTGGGCCTACTAAGTTGACGCGGACGGAGGGCTCTGTCAACTTAGTCAATATGAACGATTCTAGATCCAATGACCCTACGATGTCCATCCAACGGCCGTAGTGCTTCTTCAACCTTTGGTCTTCTTGCTCCAGCCGCCCAAACTAGCGCCGATCGTGCTGCCTGCTCCTGCCTCCCGTGGCCGGCTGTGCTGCCGTGGAGGCCTCACCGCCCCTACTACTCCCATCGTTGGCCAGGCCATCCCTCTACTCACCCACACCCCCTGTTATTATGAGGCGACGACAGCCCCACACCGCAGTCGAACCAGTGAACCCTCGTACTCCTCTCTGCGTGGGCGTCCACTGCCGTGTCTTCTCCGGCTCCGTGTCGTCCCCTTCCTAGGTCTCTCTGTCGTCCACCGCCTTGGTGCTCTCGGCACGGCGTGGTCAATGTGGTCAAGGAACAACTTCCATCGAAAGAGTACTATACATGGAGAGACTGACAGCTGGGTCCACGGCCGCAGCAACGAAGTGCCTCCTTATTACGCGCAAAATAATGATTCTCCACCTGGCAGCAGGGACCCACCGGATGGGCCACCGTATTTCGCAAAAAAAGTTTCCCCCTGACTGCTGGGACCCACTAGCTACATCTTCGCTCGCAAGGAAGTGCCTCATTATCCTCTTTGACAGTCGGGACCCACCTGGTCAAAGCGTATGTAGCGTTGTCATTCTAGTCGTGAACGTGTACATACATACTGGTTGATTGGTCTGTCTTCAAGCTGCAGCGATGAACTATGGCCGAGTAAGGAAGGGCACATGTCGTAGTAGAGGCGCGCACGTAGCATGTACACGTACGTACATCCAGGGTGCAAGAAAGTAAATGCGGCCATGTATGTACATACGGGCGGGGTCTCGATTGAACACCTACTCGCGCATCCGTACGGCCAGGGGTCGTGTACATGGAGAGGCAGCGACGGCGTCCTGTTCATCAGCTGCCAACCGGCTAGGTTGGAATGGAGAAACTGCGTCGCCGTGTTCATCGGGAGGCAATAGAATGCATCGTGTTCATCGGGAGCCAACCGGCTTGGACAGAACAACCAATCAAAACGGGGCCTGGCGTACCATAGAACAGAGGAAACGGCCTTGTGTTCGACAGCCTACGGTCAAAACGGGATCCTGTTCACTGGGAGGGGTGTGGCGTACCGTAAAACAGAGGAAACGGACTCTCTTCGACCTCCTACGGTCAAAACAGGGTCCTGCTGATTGGGAGGGTGTGGCGTACCGCAAAACAGAGAAAACGGACTTGTGTTGGAGCGCTACGGTCGAAACAGGGGTCCTGTTCATCGGGAGGGGTGTGGTGTACCGCAAAACGGGACTCCACGGGCTATTGTTCATCTCCACAGTCGACCTCCTCCAGCCTCCACGGGCTACTGTTAATCCACCGTCGATCTCCTCCAGCGTCCACAGGCTACTGTTCATCCAGCCTCCACCGCTCCTCCACCGGCTACTGTTCAACCAGCCCTCTCCACGGGGTCCTGTTCAACCACCCCTCCACGCGCTACTGTTCATCCAGCCCTCCACCGGCTACTTTTCAACCAACCCTCCACGGGGTCCTGTTCATCCAGCCCTCCATGGGGTCCTGTTCATCCACCCCCAACCGGTTCGATCGGGGTCCTATTCATCCAGTGGCAACGGCCTCTACTACCACAGGATCCTGTTCATCCAACCCCCAACCGGGAACTGTTCATCCAACCCCCAACAATGCTCACTGTTCATCAAGGCAGCAGGTTCGATCGGCTTCATATAGCAGCAGTAGCGAAGGAATCGCTCGATCAGGTTCAGTTAACAGCCAGATCGATCGATCGCTCGGGTTCAGTAACGCGTAGCCTACGGTGCAATCGCTCGGGTTCAGTAGGTGAACGCCTCACTCAGGTTCAGTTAGAGCACAATGCCTCACACCCACGCATGTACGTGAACGAGAGAAACGTGCATCGCTCGGCCCCCGACCACCCACCATAACCTGGAACTCCCCGATATTTTCCTCGTCCTCGCTTCTACCATGGTTTTTCCGTCATGGACGGCCCAAAGAATATCATGCAGCTACGTCTCCGGCCTGCCCAGGACGAAAAGCCCATTTTCTATCATGATTTTTTTCATAGAAGTAGGATCCCACCACATCTACGATGATAGCATGTTTTGTCACAATTATCATCATAGAAGTGTCATAAGCATGACAGAAATTTTTGTCGTTCGGCCCAAAATGTCATGGATGTGTCTTTTTTGTAGTGAGATTGATCGATGTGTACGTGGGAAAGAGGGTGAGACCTCACTAGATATATAGATTGACCGGTTTGTGTGGAAAACTGGGAAGACCTAGCTATATATACACACACATAGAGGAACATCGATCGTTGCACATGCATGTGAGAGATAAAGAATGCTCGATATGATGAAGAGGAGGAGGTGTGTGTGTGCATGCATGGGAGACCGACCTGAAGAAAAAGATTGGATGTGTGCTATGGATAATGCCGAGTGGTAATGTGTGTGCATGCATGCACGAGAGAAAGTTAGGGGTACAATTATAAAGAAAAGACGACTGTGTGGGTGTAAAAGACTAGGTGAGGTCATAATCAATGTAAAGTTGAATTCAAATATTTGAATAAGAGATCATGATGTTTGAAACCCATGCATACATGAATATAACTGAGATATGTGTGGTGTGGTTTGGAAACAAGCATGCTATACTGTATACACATTGAACAAGGTCAGACTGATTTGAGTTTGAGATACCGATGGCAGACATCGTTTGGCCACATTGCATCCGTGCATGGACACACTATTCTAATTGGAGATGACGGGTGGCTTTCGCATCACATATCTATATCCATACCCCTATATATTATATTTTATATTTTTTATATAGTGTGCGAATAACTTTAACTTTGAAAGATGGTCGCTGGATGAAGCCAATCCGGCGGTGCAGAGATGGAAAATTCAAGCACTACTGGCCATTGGATATCATCTACATTCCACCAGATTTTGCCACATGTACAATCTAGAAGACTCCATGGTTGAACTTAAGCATAATGCACAAACCTCAAAACACAAGCACTTCTTCATTGTTCTAGAATCTTTCGTATCATAATTGCCAAATGTTTTTCTACATGATTTGCCATTATTTGTTTTTTACTTTATGCTTTACAACGCACAATTCCATGAATCTTAAAATAGATTAGCCTCCTTATAAAAACTAAATGATTTTGAATGAGATGAACTATAAGAATTAAACAAACATATATATCATGCATATATGACTCAAAGCTTACATGCTATAATGTGGTATTTATTCATAATTTGGTTGCCAAATCTCATGCATGCAATGCACGTGTACCTTACTTGTCTAAATGGTGTTTGTGTGTGTTGTGCATGTTAAACACATTGTACGTAGTATCATACATGGTTTACATTCCGAACATCTAGCTAGAGCATACATGTACTATGATTTGAATTCAATATAAAATGGATACATATATTTGAATTTGAGATTGTATGTACATGTAGTTCGTATTTATATAGGAATTTACTACTCCTATATTCATGTCATGTGTTGTGAAGATAATATTTAGGTGGTTGTATAACCAACCCGAGTATAATTCCATTCAAACCGGGAAAATGTACTCAAATTTAGTCCGTATGCTAGACATCACGAATTGTTTATTTATTGTTGAGGGAAGTGTAAATTGATTTGGTACTGTACACGTTATGTTTGTTGTCCCAATTTTTTAATTTTTTGTTGTTGTATTTGAATGCATTTCTAGTAACATAGTAAAACGGGACATGGCTCTCTCTAGTTATGTGGTGCAAATTGTCTTTTTTGGTACACGTTAAGCTTGTTCTCCCGAAATTTCAAGTCGCGCCTTGTTATGCCAAAATTTCAAGCTAGCATCTCTGTCTATCGTGCTGCGAAACTCCCGCCTCTTCAACCCGTGCCTTGTTACCCAGAAATATTTAAGATATATCTTTGCCTCGTTGTGCTTCAAAAACACCCTCCATCTCAACCCACGCCTTGCTATCCCAAAATTACAACGCGCGCGAAAACGCCACCTCCTGTGAAATCCCGACAGGCGAAATTCCCGTGATACCCCTGAAATGAAAGAACCTCCTAGCTCAAATTTGTGGGGGTACTTTCATAACTGACCCCACATTTTGGACAAGCGCATCCCTAAGCCATGGTTCCCCCCTCCCATCCCATCCGCGCACCCTCATACACTACCGTGAAAACCTGCGAAGCCCCACACCCTCCTCCGTCCTCCATCCAGCTGGAGCCTCTTCCACGGCAATGGCTCGACATCCCTCATCTACCGCACCGGATGAGGATCCTTCATTGATCTCGTCGTCCCGCCAGTTCAGCTACCTTGCCCTTCACCTCCAAGGAGCTGCCCCAACGTTCCCCTCGTCTTTCGCACCACCTCCATTCCCACACCGCCGTCTTCACCTGCACCACCGGAAGATCAACATCATCATCGTTTCCTCGGATGAAGCTGAGGCCTAATCGGCGCTACCAAAGAGGTTCTACACTAATCGCCGCATTTTCTTCTTGATTTGATCTCACGGTGCTGCCAGCGCTCGGTCCCGAGCCGACATGGCGTGCCTCCATCCACGGTGGCGTCGCCGCCCACTTCCTCCATGGCATCACTCCCTCGGCGGCGATGCCACATCAGTAGGACCTGCTGCTGCTTTAACTCTCGCTCGCACTACTGCTCTGGTCTTGCTCTCGGTCCCCTGCCTGGTCTGCTCTTGCTCCTGCTCACGCTGCTGCTCTCACTCTTGCTCTTGCTTGCGTTGCTTCTTCGATTTAGCTACGATTCAGTCGATTGAATCAACTTTTGGGTCACTCGATTTTCAGGGGGGGCTCGCCGGAGTTAAGGAAGAGCCAGCCGCAGCGGGGAGGGGGGCTCGCCGGAGAGGTACCCCACTATCTATCATAGGGTTCAGGGTGGGGGCGGTGGTGGGACGATGGCGTCGGATCGCTGAAGAAAAAGCTCAGCGCGAGGGGCCTAGAGGGATGGCCAGGGCGGCAGCGGGCCGACGGTGGGGAGTGGTTTCGAGGCGGGCGGGGCGGCGAGGAGGCGGGGGCTGGTGGTTTGGCTTGTGGTGGCTGGCGGCTCAGGGGGGTGGAGGTTGAAGATAACCGTAGGCCCTTGATTTCGTATCCAACGACTGGAAAATCGAATGACCAGAGATGAAAAAGTCAGTCGACTGTGCTGCACGAGCAGCAGATACTGCTCTCGCTTGAGCCCGTGCAGCTGCTACCCGAGATGCTGCTACACAACCAGCTGCCCCGGCTCTCGCATGCATTGCTGCTCCGGGCGCTGCTGCTGCTACTACTAGTGTGTTTAGTTTCGACAGTAAAATTCAGTTTTGACAGCAAAATTCAGTTTTGACAGAAAAATTCAGTTTTGACAGTTAAATTCAGTTTCGACAGTTAAGTTCAGAGATGAGCGGCTGATGTACTTTACATCTAGCACTTTGTGGTTATGTATTTTACGTCATCTATTAGAGATGCTATTAGAATTCCACTCAGGTTAACGTCGTCTCTCTTGTCCTGCTTCAGCCTCCCCGTTGTACAACTCACTGGAGCTGCTCCAACATCGAAACCCTCCATCACAGCGGAGCAGTACCCTGGGCTCCATCTCCAGACGCCTAAGATCTTCTTCCCCTCCTCCTACAGCCAAATCAGCCAGAGCATCCTCGCCGACCAACCCAATCACGCTGAGTGATCGACATGGCTTCGCCAAAGAGGTTGTACACTTGTTGCATCTCTTTTTTACTCTACAAGTTATATATATTATGCACTGAGCACATGTAGTAACGTGAAATACGATTAGTTTCTCCTACTATATGACAAGCAGTGAGGTAGCAGGCAACTTAGCTATCCGTGATGGACTCTCTTGAACGCCGAGTGTAGGCTTTTCCCAGCTCAATCCTTCCTACTAGAATCGCCAGTGCTTGAAAGGAAAAGTGAAGGAAAAACATAGGAATTGGAAAGTTTCCTATGGTACTAGTATTCATGCATTTCGTTCAAAGGAATGGAGCAAAGGAAAACTGCTGGATTTATTCCTTTAGTGTCTCCTTGAAAGAAAAACCGTAGGAATTTTAATATCCACTTGTCCTCCTTTTCAAATTCCTATTCATGAAGCACAAGACTAAGAGATAGTAGCATAATAGCATTATAACCGTACATTTTCTTGTGGTTTGACTTAATCTCACCATGCTTCTCTGCATCCTGTGATCTTCCAATTCTTGTGAACCAAACACCCAGATTGGAACAAATACTATGCTTTTAAATTCTCTGTTTTGCATGTTCATTCCTATCCTATTCCTGTGTATTTCCTATCCCTGCATTGTTAGAATCCGCAAATTCAAACAAGCCCTTACACAATTACTTGTGTTACAGATATGTGTCAAAGAAAACCTTGTGTGGTTTGTCCCGCTCCTGCTGCGTTGTATTCCACCCCAGCTCAGCTGCTCCAACAATGGAAGGGTTCACCACAGCAGGGATCCGCTCTACAGACTATCTTTCACCGCCTTTGATCTTCTTCCCCGCCGCGGGCAGCCACGACAACTGCATTACCATCATCAACTGAGCAGATGACCTTGAGGACTACACAGGTCCGCAAGAGAGGTCGCACTCCTCCGTGTCTGCTTACGTTATGCATCGCTTAATATATGATGACATGCTACTTTATCGTCCTGTTCACCTATTAGACTCTGAGTTAGGTCCAAACTAATGCTGAATCTTGAGTTTTTAAATGGTTGTGGGGTACATATTGGGGCAGCAATCAGTACTATATGTCTACTATCTGGTTAATCTCGGATGTCTACTATGAGTTTCATGTTGGGTGCAAACAAACATTAAAGGAGCCATTATCTGTATTTTTAACTAAAGCCATTAATTGCCTACTATCACTGGTTTTGGGTCTATCCACAGTTTGCTACCATCACTCTAGATTTATGCATGCACTCCTTACATAATCTCGCTATGTTTTATTCCTATGCATGCATGTCAGTTATTGTACACAATGGAACTAAACATGTAGAGCAAAAGAGATAAGCCTTGCGTGGCAATAAAATTTCATGCAGACGTCGCTCCATGGTGGGCGCAAAGGCAGCCCCCCTCCACCCATTTCGGATTGTAATCAAGAGGAAGATAACTGCTCTGAGGGGGATTCAGAAGGAGAAGACCACTCCTATTTACCCCCCGAGGTCTTCGCTCTAACTTGGCATGCTGATGTTGGTAATATCATGCATATGGTGCCTTGCATTGCTTACTTTATACATCAAATATGTCATCTGCTTAGTTTAGACATGCTTTGTGTGAATGCCATATGTTTAGTTTCTTTATCCTATATGTGAATCTTGCCATGCCATCTTGTTTAGCCAGGCATGATATATGTGAATTTTGCAATGCCACCCTGGTTAGCCAGTCATCTTACATGTGAATTATATCATGCCATCATTTTTTATTACGTATTAAATTTTTCAACAATTTTAGTACATTCAATTACTCTTCATGTGCATCAGCCATTCGACACGGTCAAGGAAAAATCTGGAGTGGAAACAAGGTCTTCGGAGCAGATAATGCTATCTGACGAAGCACATGTCTTGCCGGTTACGGATAGCTCCTTGGAGGAGGGTTCAAAGACAGATGACCAGTCCTATCCCCCCCCGCCGAGGTGAATACTCTAACTTGGCAGGGTTATGTTGCTCATATCGTGCGCATGGTGTCTTGCATTGCTATGTCATTTGCTTAGTTTAGACATGCTTTGTGTCATGGAATTGTCACGGCAGATGTCCTAGTGTGAGGACTTAGTCGTGGAGCCATCAAGTTGTTAGCTTAAAGGGGTTAATCAGGCCAAAGGACACGAGGAGTTTATACTGGTTCGACCCTTTTCGATGAAGGTAAAAGCCTAGTCTAGTTTGTAGTTGGTATTGCTAGTTTTCCTAGTCTAGTAAGCCTAGTCTAGTTTGTACATCCAGGGTGCAAGAAAGTAAATGTGGACATGTATGTACATACGGGCGGGGTCTCGATCGTATGCAATGGCTCGCGATATATTCGGAAGGAGTAAATGATGTATACTGACCGTCGGGTCATTATTTGTGTAGGGGCGATGACCGAGGTCGAGGCCCTGAAAACGGCCCTGGGCGAAGCCAAGGAGAGAGCCGTCAAGGAGCAGGCCGCTCGCAAGAAGCTGAAGGCCCGGCTGAATGAGGTCCAGCAAGAGCTCCAGGACACGGTGAAGAAGTAAGAGACCCTGGAGGGCGATTGTCGGTGTCAAAACCGGCGGATCTTGGGTAGGGGGTCCCGAACTATGCGTCTAAGGCGGATGGTAACAGGAGGCGGGGGACAAGATGTTTACCCAGGTTCGGGCCCTCTTGATGGAGGTAATACCCTACTTCCTGCTTGATTGTTCTTGATGATATGAGTATTACAAGAGTTGATCTACCACGAGATCGTAGAGGCTAACCCTAGAAGCTAACCTATGGTATGATTGGCTATTGTCCTACGGACTAAACCCTCCGGTTTATATAGACACCGGAGGGGGCTAGGGTTACACAAGGTCGGTTACAAGGGAGGAGATCTTCATATCCGCATTGCTTAGCTTGCCTTCCACGCCAAGGAGAGTCCCATCCGGACACGAGACAAAGTCTTCAATCTTGTATCTTCATAGTCCAACAGTCCGGCCAAAGAATATAGTCCGGCTATTCGGAGACCCCCTAATCCAGGACTCCCTCAGTAGCCCCTGAACCAGGCTTCAATGACGATGAGTCCGGCGCGCAGTATTGTCTTCGGCATTACAAGGCGGGTTCTTCCTCCGAATACCCCATAGAAGATTTTGAGCACAAGGATAGTGTCCGACTCTGCAAAATAAGTTCCATATACCATCATAGAGAAATAATATTTTCAAAAATCTAATCTGCTAACACGTTTAGCAACGTCACATCATGTCATGGCCCGGTCATTATTCGAACCATTTTCCTCAACCAGTACCGCACATATCGCGAGGCGGTTTTCTCGACACATCTAGTCGAAGCAGAGATCGTGTCCCCTTATCACAGGATTCTCATCAATACGGGTATGGGTAACCCAACCATGCCATCAATTACGGCGCTCGGGGAGTAAGCGAGTTTAACAGGTAAGTGGGGAGGCGCATCGCCTCCTCCGCCCATATAAAGGGACAAAGATTCACCCTTTTTACCCACGCCCTCCTTCTCCTTGCTTACCCATCCTCGCGCACTCGAGCTCCAGCGCCCAAGTTCGCGTCTTTCTCCTCAAACCACTCCAGTCATGTCCGGAGCGGGAGGCAAGTGGATGGTCTCCTCCGTCACGGCGGAGGACATCATAAAGCTACGAACAGCCGGATATCTGGCCGCGGACATCGCACACCGGCTGCCGGCTGCGGGGCAGATCATCCCTATGCCCGAACCCGATGAGAGGGTAGTTTTCCTTACCCACTTTGTCCGTGGACTGGGATTTCCTCTCCACCCGCTTGTCCTCGGGCTCATGTTCTACTACGGGCTGGATTTTCATGATCTGGCCCCCAATTTCATCCTCAACATCTCAGCGTTTATCTTTGTGTGCGAGGCCTTCCTCCGCATCAGGCCCCACTTCGGCCTGTGGCTAAAAACCTTCAATGTCAAACCGAAGGTGGTGGTCGGCCAGCAAACAGAGTGCAGAGGCGCCATGGTGGGCAAAATGCCCAATGTCACCTGGCTAGAAGGCTCCTATGTGGAGACCATAAAGGGTTGGCAATTGGGGTGGTTCTACATCACCGAGCCGCGCGACACCAACTGGGTGACGGCCCCCAAATTTCGATCCGGAATCCCCACGCGGCTCACTTCCTGGAAAGAGAAGGGCCTGTCCTGGGGTTCTTTGGTATAGCTGACCGGACTCCAGACCTGCATCAGGAACATGATGAGCAAGAAAATCAAGCTCATCAATGTGGTCTAGGTCATGCTCTTTCGCCAGATTCTCCCATGCCAACGACGGGCATTCAATTTGTGGGAGTTCCACCCGACCCAGCACCAAACGCTGTGAGAACTCTTTGACACGACGCACGAGGACGTTTGGAAGGTGCTGTTCAAAGGCACCGAGGTGCCTCCTTCCCTTTCCGAGGACCGCGGACTCAGCGCAAAGCGCCGTGCTAATCCGGTAAGTTTTCGTACCTCGCAGGGTATTTATTTGCCCTGGTTAAATGATGTGCGGGATCTAAGCTCTCTTGCCATTAACAGGACTGGATAAAGACAACGGAGCAGCTTGATTACCCATCCCCTCTGCCTGAAGATCCCGCAGATGCTCTCCTGACGGAGGTGTTGACTCTGGCACCTTACAACGTGCCGGCGAAGAAGACCAAGAAGAAGGCCACAGGGACCCGAAAGGGTCTCCGGCGCAAGGTTGTATCAGACTCATCCGACGATGAATCCGACGCACCCTCCTCCCATAAAAACGAGGAGGGGGAGGAAAGTTCTCTCCCCCGAACGGAGAGACAAGAAAAGGAAGGCTGACCCAATCGGGGAGGCCGAAGGGTCCAAGAAGGGAAGGACCCGTGCTCCGGACTGTTCTACGACGGCCGCCGACAACGGCGACGAGTGGCTACCCAGGGTCAAGCCCCTGGTGAAGTCGTAAGTGTCCGGACACCATAGTACTTCATGGTATGTTTTATTGCACTGCTTCTCCTCATGTCGAACATTATTATATAGTCCGTCCCGAGCTCATCTCGACGTATCCTCGTCGAGCGGCTCATTGGACTCGTCGGATATGAACAGTGGTTCTCTTCCGACCGGTTCCACCCCTCACCCTACGGACAACGCCGAGGTGTTGTCTAAAAAGGCACCGAGCCAAGGGAAGGTGGTCCTAGAGGCGTCTCGAGGTGACCTCCCGGACCCTGGGTAACAAGGGAGCGAGGCTCCTACAGGCTCCGAGTTCGGCCCCCAGCCGAACACTATGTCGGAACCTTCGATGGTTCCGGACTCCGGCAGGTGGTCCCCCATTAAGGGGGGCCAACCACCCGTGCTGGTGTCCTCTGTCCATCCAGAGGCACTGGACAACTTGCTGGAAGCGCTTCGCAGTGCTTCCATTGACGAAGAGCACTGTACTATCATGAGTGCGGTGATCGAGAAGGTTCAGTCCGCCAAAAATGGGCTGACCAAAGCTTGCGCCAGCCTTCTAACAGGCTTTGAGGTAAGCAACCAAAAAATATATAAGAAAATATTACCGCATAGATAGTAGCCCATGATGCTCTGTTCGGTGTTCGAGAAGAAAGGCCGAATAGAGGATCAAGTGATGACTCAGGAGTCTAATAAGAACATGTCTATGTGTAAGTGCAAGCTTCCCTGCTGGCCGCTGCCGCATGTACTGCGGAGGTCTCTGTACTGAAGCAGGACCTGGAGTGGTCCGAGAACGAGCTTGGCCTTATCAAGAGGCAGCTCGAGGAGAGCAAAGGTAAGCAATACCTTGTCTACGCTTTTGAAAAGAAGTTCGGTTGTAAAATAATAGGATCACCATGAATTTGTCAGGGGCCACGACTGAGGTGGCCACCCTGAAGAAGTCGCTGTCCGAGGCCGAAGACAAAGCGGACAAGGAACGCATCGAGCAGGAGAAGCAAGAAGCCCGAGTGGGCGAGGTGCAGCAAGAGCTCGAGGCTCTCGCCAAAAAACACGAGTCCTTAGAGCTCGACTCTAAGACACAAGATTTCGAGCTCGCACAGGCGCTTGAAAGCGCCCAAAGCGCCAAGGCTGAAGCCCACAAGGCCCTCCAAGAAATTGATGCGGTGAAGAAGATGGCAGCGGGTAAGGCATTCATTATGCAAAGCAAGCGTGTGAAGGAAACTTTCCTTTTTCTTACCCGAGTTCGGAGCTCTCCAGGAGCGTTCGCAGATCTTCCCCGCAGTGTACTAGATGCCGCGGAATTTTACCGAGCTGAGGAGGGGAGCTCGACGGAGAAGTTGTTCTGGTCTCAGTATACTGGGACCGAACACCCGATGCCCTTGAGCGACCAGCTGAAGCAATTGGTCGAGCTTCACAAGGCGGCCGAACAGGCCATGAGGGGCCTTATAGTACGGATGTGGCCTGGCGAGCCCCTGTCCGACAGCTACTTCGGTTTGGTGAGGCGGCTTGTGGAGGCTTGCCCACGGCTTGAAGTCATAAAGCGGTTAGCCTGCATCGAGGGTGCGCGCAGGGCTTTTGCCCAGGCGAAGGTGCACTGGGCGAAGCTGGACGCCGTGAAGCTGGTGAAGGAGGGGCCGCCAGAGGGAAAGGAGCATCGCCACCCCGAGATGTACTATGAGAGTGTCCTGAAGGGTTCCCGCCTTGTGGCGGATGAATGTGCCAGGGATGTAATTTTTGAATGATCACGCTCATGTGGTCCTGTAATGTGAAACAAGTTCATATGCGCTATGCAACACTTTTTGTGTTTTAAAATATTACCTTCTGTGCGACCATTTATAATATCTGAGAGTTGGCCAGTCGTCGGCTTCTGCCCCCATGTAACTAGTATTGGGGTGTTCGGGATAAACCTGAGCACTCTTTACCCCCAATTTTGGGTCCTTCAAGGGAGGTGTTCAGCGCAACGAACCAGGCAATCGGACTATAAGGCTTTATCACTCTCACTTAGCCATAGAAGTCTACAATTTTAAACTTTGGCGAAGCCCCTAGTGTTCGGAAGGCCAAATTTGGGGCGCTATACTCGCCTAAGCCGGACAAGGCCAGCTCCTCGCCCGAAGCGGAAAAAGTCTTTAAGGACTTGAGACCTCTTGAACAGCGACCAGTCTCTCGCCTTATCATGACAGTCAGTTTTCGGCGTTCTCTACTGAGGCGCTCGTCCGGAAGAACCGGGATGCAATCGCAGTAGCTCTCCCAGCGCTACCTTAGCCGATATAGCGGAACGTAAGGTACCAAATCATGGGAGCCGGACAAAACCAACATTTGACCACAGACATGATTTGGAGTTGATGCATATAATGCTATAAGTTCGGGGTGCCGCACTGTCGAAAGTGTTCGGACTTCTTGCGCCGTATTATGGGGTAAACGAAAGCCCCTGGCATGTTGACCGTACCCGAACGTACGGGTGCGGACTGTCGTGAATGGACATATAAGAGAGAAAAAATATAAAAAAATGCAATAATAGACTAATGATATGCATTGTTATTTTAAAGAATACGTCAAAGTGTACTGGTACAAGTACTGCAATAAGCAGAAAGTCAGACAATTCGAAATGTCCTATCCAGGGCAAGCTGCGCGTGGATAGAAAAAAGCGGGTGTATCAATTATTAGAGACCACCTGTGGGTTCCCGTGTTTATCTTAGCTTCTTGCCGCCTCGGTTGTTGCTTCCCGTAATGTGTCCGGCAATCGTACTGCCGGAAAGGGCTTCCAGGGGGCTAGGTCCTAAAAGAGAAAAGAAGTAATAAAGGTATACAGCCCCTAGTGCGGTTAAACCGCATTTTTGGACGTGCCCTGATCGTGCCCCCGTCTATATCCATGGTATTTTCAGTGCGTAGTTATGTACGCGCGGCGCGGATTTCGTCGCTTGACTGGGACTGGGACGGGGGCCGAATTGCTAGGCGAGCTCTGAACATGCCAGGCGATCCTGTTGTAGCTTATTCCGGACTCGCTTGAAGGTGTCCGGGGGCTGTGACGCTGAATTAGTGGTTTGCCTTAAAAGGATGCTTTGTGTTTCTGCTGCAAGGGCCGCAGTGTGCTCTTCCGTGCGGAGCGAGCGTTATGTGTTCCCATTTACTGTTATGACCCCCCTAGGTCCTGGCATCTTGAGTTTGAGGTATGCATAATGCAGCACTGCATTAAATTTTGCAAATGATGTTCGTCCGAGCAGTGCGTGGTAGCCACTGCGAAACGAGACGATATCGAAGATTAACTCCTCGCTTCGGAAGTTGTCCGGTGATCCTAAGACCACTTCCAGTGTGATTAAGCCTGTGCAATGGGCCTCTACACCTGGGATGATGCCTTTAAAGGTGGCTTTGGTGGGTTTGATCCTCGAGGGATCAATACCCTTTTTCGCAATGTGCCCTGATAGAGCAGGTTCAGGCTGCTGCCGCCGTCCATGAGGACTCGAGTGAGGTGAAATCCGTCGATGATGGGGTCTAGGACCAGTGCGGCGGATCCGCCATGACGGATACTAGTGGGGTGGTCCCTGTGATCCAGGCAAGCAGACCATGGGTTGAACTTTGGGGCGATGGGCTCCATCGCATAGATGTCCCTTAGTGCACGCTTCCGCTCCCTCTTGGGAATGTGGGTTGCGTATATCATGTTCACCGTCTTCACTTGTGGGGGCAACCCCTTCTGTCCTCCTGTGTTTGGCGGCCGAGGCTCCTCCTCGTCATCGCTGTGCAGCCCCTTGTCCTTGTTTTCGGTATTTAACTTGCCGGCCTGTGTGAACACCCAGGATTCTCTGTTGGTGTGATTGGCTGGCTTGTCGGGGGTGCCGTGGATTTGACACGAGCGATCTAGTATGCGATCCAAACTGGACGGAGCTGGAGTACTTCTTTTACATGGCTTTTTCCGCTGACCGGATCTAGAGCCTCTGAATCCGGCATTGACTGCCGTATCTTCGGTGTTATCTCCGTTATTGTGGTGCTTTGGTCTGTTAAGACGTTGCCTACCGTTGGCATCTTTGGTATCCAAAGTGCCCGATTCCTTAATGTGTTGTTGCTGCGAGCTAGCCAGATATCCTCGCCCATGCAAAAGCGGGTCATGAGTGTTGTTAGGGCTGCCATAGATTTCAGCTTCTCCTGGCCTAGGTGGCGAGCCAGCCATTCGTCACAGATGTTATGCTTGAATGCCGCTAGGGCCTCTGCATCCGGACAGTCGACAATTTGGTTTTTCTTAGTCAGGAACCGTCTCCAGAATTGTCTGGGCGATTCCCTTGGCTACTGGGTTATATGGCTCAAGTCAACAGCATCCGGCGGCCGCACATAAGTGCCCTGGAAGTTATCCAGGAATGCTTCTTCCAGATCCTCCCAACTGCCTATGGATTTTGCTGGCAAGATGTTCAGCCAATGCCGAGCTAGTCCTTTGAGCTTTAGTGGGAGGTACTTGATGGCATGTAGATCATCACCGGGAGCCATGTGGATGTGAAGGAGGAAATCATCAATCCATACAGCGGGATCTGTTGTGCCATCGTATGATTTGATATTTACGGGTTTGAAACCCTCCGGGAATTCGTGATTCATAACTTCATCGGTGAAGCATAGGGGGTGTGCAGCGCCTCTGTGCCGGGCTTTATCCCGACGCAGTTCATATGAGTCTTGTCTATTGTATTCGGCCTGGCTAGATTTACTCTTGGTGTATCCGACGCGATGAATATCGTCCCGTGTTGGCGCGCGTGCCCGTGACCCATATATTGACATTGCGATTTTTGCCCTACTGTCCAATACGTCTCGTAGGTCCCCTGTGTTGCCCCGGGCCTTAGTATTTTTGATTGAGTGGCGGCGGGGTGCAGGCTGAACTTCAGGATGAAACGCCTCTCTGGCTCGGCCACGCAGTGGCCGGTCAGCTGCATCATACACTGGTGAATGATGTTTCATTGCTTCCTCCTTGAGGTGAGGTAGCAACCTACGTTTTGGGTAACTCTTGGAGGGGGCGCTCGAGTTCGTACTCCTCGGCCACAAGGACTTCAGTCCATCTGTCTGCTAGCAAGTCTTGATCAACTTGAAGCTGTTGCTGCTTTTTCTTCAGGCTGTTTGTCGTGGCCATAAGCCGGCGCTTGAAGCGCTCTTGCTCGACGGGGTCCTCAGGCACGATAAATTCTTCGTCGCCGGGGCTCGCCTCGTCTTCAGAGAGAGGCATGTAATTGTCCTCCTCCGGTTCTCCATCTGCTGCCCACTCTGGAGGGCTAGCTTGTTCGTCCTCCGGCTCTGCATCATGCTGGAGGGGATTGTTGTTGTCTTCGGCACTATCCGGAGTGTTATTATCTCCTGTGCCGGTATCACTACTTTTGCTGTGGCAGGACTTAGAGCGGCGCCGCTGATGTCATCCTTGGGTTGCTTCTTAGAGGGGTCATCCTTCGCTGTCTCATCGCCATTGCCTTTCTTGGGGGTGTCCACCATGTATATATCCTATGCTGAGGTGGCGGTCTAGTGCCCTGTGGGCGGTGGTTCCTGTTCATCTCCTGCAACGTCGTCCATACCGTCGAAGTCTTCGGAGTCAAAGTCGAGCATGTCGGTTAAATCATCGACCATGGCTACTAAGTGGGTGGTGGGTGGGTAACAAATTTCTTCGTCGTCCGCATCCCATTCTAGCCGGACATAGTTCGACCAAGGTTCTCCTGACAAGGAGAGAGACCTTAATGAATTTAGCACATCGCCGAAAGGTGAATGCTGAAAGATATCCGCGGAGGTGAACTCCATGATCGGCGCCCAGTCGGGTTCGACGGGCACAGATGTAAGCGGCTCAGTGTCCGTGGCCGGGGATGAATCCACTGGTTCGGTGACACGGCTCCCGTAAGGGGTGAAGTCAGCATCCGGCTCTATCGCTGCTGAGAGCGCGGCCTCCATGGCAGGGTCTATCCCTCCGCTCTCGGATGGCGCGATTTGCTCCGGATTGACAGACGGAGTAGTTGCAGATGCGATCTCCCGAATATTGTCCGACGACAGAGTTATGTCATGCTCGTCGTGACTGTGCGGCACACCTGACATGGGCTCGAATCCGTCGAAGATCAAGTCTCCGCGGATATCGTTCGTGTAGTTCAAGTTTCCGAATCTAACCTGATGGCCAGGGGTGTAGCTCTTGATCTGCTCCAGATGGCCAAGCGAATTGGCCTGCAGTGCGAAGCCGCCGAATACAAAGATCTGTCCGGGGAAGAAAACCTCACCCTGGACCGCATCGCTACCAACGATCGAAGGAGCCATCAAGCCTTATGGTGACGACACAGTGGAACTCTCAATGAAAGCACCAATGTCGGTGTCAAAACCGGTGGATCTTGGGTAGGGGGTCCCAAACTGTGCGTCTAAGGCGGATGGTAACAGGAGGCGGGGGACAAGATGTTTACCCAGGTTCGGGCCCTCTTGATGGAGGTAATACCCTACTTCCTGCTTGATTGTTCTTGATGATATGAGTATTACAAGAGTTGATCTACCACGAAATCATAGAGGCTAACCCTAGAAGCTAACCTATGGTATGATTGTCTGTTGTCCTACGGACTAAACCCTCCGGTTTATATAGACACCGGAGGGGGCTAGGGTTACACAAGGTCGGTTACAAGGGAGGAGATCTACATATCTGCATTGCCTAGATTGCCTTCCACGCCAAGGAGAGTCCCATCCGGACACGGGACGAAGTCTTCAATATTGTATCTTCATAGTCCAACAGTCCGGCTAAATGATATAGTCCGGCTATCCGGAGACCCCCTAATCCAGGACTCCCTCAGCGATGTTTTGGCTCGAGAGACCGAACTCTCCAAGGCTCGTCAAAGCGCGGAAGCGGCCCGGGTTCAAGCCCAGGGTGCCCTCCAGGAAATCCAAGAGGCCAGGAAGATCGCGGCGGGTAAGGCGTTTAGCATGCAAAGCAAATATATAAAGAAGAAGTATTTCTTACTAACTCGGATTCGGAGTTCTCCAGGGGACCTCGCAGATCTGTCGCGCATTGTGTCCGACGCTGCTGAGTTCTGCCGAGCCGAAGAAGGGAGCTCCGTGGAGAAATTGTTCTGGTCAAAGTATCTTGCGCCAGAGCATCCCGTGCCCTTCACCGATCAGCTGAAACAGCTGGTGGAGCTGCATAAGGTGGTCGACCTAGCCATGAAGGATTTGATAATCAAGCTATGGCCAGCCAAAGCTATGCCCGGCAGCTACTTCGGGCTCGTGAAGCGGCTGGTGAACGCCTGTCTTCGGCTGGATGTCATCAAGGAATCGGCCTGCATTGAAGGTGCACGCATGGCCTTCGCCCGCTGCAAGATGTGGTGGGCGAAGATGGACGTTGCCGAGCTGACCAAGGGGCCGCCGGAAGGCAAGGAGCACCGCACACCCGTGCGCTATTTTGCAGATGTCCTAGAGGGGTCTCGCATTGTAGCAACGCAGTGTGGCAGGACACTATCTTTGAATGAATGTATTCAAGTTCCTTCTACCTTGTATGATAGAACAAGGCGGGTTTCCAATATAATGCTTGTTATCTTTTTAGTTTTTTCCTCCCGTGCGGCCGTGTTATGTGAAATCTGAGGGTTTTCCAGTCATCAGCTTCTGCCCCCACGTAGGTAGTACAGAGGTGTTCGGGATGGAATCTAAACAATCTTGATCCAATTATATGGTCCTTGAAGGGGTTGTTTAGCGCAACGAACCAGGCAATCAGACTATGCGGCATTAACGCCCTCACTTAGCCATAGGAGTTTGACAATAAAAAATGGGCGCATCCCCTAGTATTAGAGCTAGAGTGCTGCAAGCGTCTAATCGGGAAGTACCAATCCTTCGCGTGACGCGGAAGAAATCTCCAGCGATTTGCAACCTCCAAACAGCTGACCGGCTCCCGCCGCATCATGACAGTCAGATTTCGGCTTTCTCTACTAAGGTGCTCCTTTGGATAAACCTTAGCCGATATAGCGGAACGTAAGGTAGAAAGCACAGGAGCCGGGCAACCCAACTATTAACCAAAGACATGATTCGGAGCCAATGCATATAATGCTAAATTCGGGGTGCCGAACTATACTTATAAAAAGTGTTCGGACTTTTGTTGCCGTAGTGTGGGGTGCTATGAAGCCCCTAGCAAATTGAAACGCACCCGAGTGTACAGGTGTTACCTAATAGAATTACCAGAAAGGAAAAGACAAAATAAAGAAAAATAAGAACAAGTGGTAAGCTAGATCCGTGAAAATTTGGGCCGCAAACTGTTTCTATTATAATTTCATTGGTGCATTAAAGTGTATTTATACAGGTAGTGCAATAAGCAAAAAGGCTATTTACTATGCCTTCACCAAGAGAGAGCTGTGTATGGGTCCCGAGGATAGGTAAAGGGATCATTAAAGAGACCACCTAAGAGTTTTCCAGTACGTCCATGCTTCTTGTTGTCTTGGTGTTTTTATCCTTCGAAAAGAGTCGATGGTCAAGCCACCAGAAAAGGCCTGTAAAAAAGGAAAAATAAAATAAAAAAGGGGAATAGTGAAAGTATGAGTGTCCGGGGCGGTCTAGCCGAATTGCGGATCATAAACTAGCTATGCCTCTGTCGATGCCCATGGAATTTTGAGTGCGTAGTTATGTACACATGGTGCGAATGCCACTACTTGACCAGGACTGAGACGGAGGCTGAATTGCTAGTCTAGCTCCTGACGAGCCGAGCTGTCCTGCTGCAGGGTAGTTCGGACCCTCTTGACGGTGTCTGAGGGCTCGGCAGCCGAATTAAGGTTCTGCTTGAGAAGGCTGCTCTGTACCTCTGCTGCTAAGGCAGCTGTGTGCTCTTCGGTACGGAGGGAGCGTTCCGTATTTACATTGACTGTTATGACGCCACGTGGACCGGAAATCTTGAGCTTGAGATAAGCATAGTGCGGCACTGCGTTGAATCTGGCGAATGCGGTCCGTCCGAGCAGTGTGTGATAGCCGCTGCGAAAGGGGACTATGTCGAAGATTAACTCCTCGCTTCGGAAATTGTCCGGGGATCTGAAGACAACCTCGAGCGTGATTGAGCCCGTACAGCGGGCCTCTACACCTGGTATGACTCCTTTGAAGGTAGTCTTTGTGGGTTTGATCCGTGATGGATGAATTCCCATTTTGTGCACTGTATCCTGATAGAGCAAGTTGAGGCTGCTACCACCGTCCATCAGGACTCGCGTCAGGTGGAACCCATCAATTATTGGGTCCAGGACCAGTGCGGCTGAACCACCATGACGAATACTGATCGGATGATCCCAACGATCAAAAGTGATCGGGCATGATGACCATGGATTAAATTTAGGGCGACTGGCTCTATCGCATAGACATCCCTGAGTGCGTGTTTGCGCTCCCTCTTGGGGATGTGTGTAGCATATATCATGTTCACCATTTTGACCTGAGGGGGAAACTTCTTCTGTCCCCCTATGTTTGGCTGCAGGGGCTCCTCGTCATCGTCCTCGCTCTATGATCCCCTTTCCTTATTCTCGGCATTTAACTTGCTGGCTTGCTTAAAAACCCAGCAATCTCTGTTGGTATGGTTGGCTGGTTTGTCTGGGGTGCCATGGATTTGGCATGGACGGTCGAGTATGTGGTCCAGGCTGGATGGTCCCTGATTGTTTCTCTTGTACGGTTTCTTCCGCTGGCTGGACTTGGAGCCGCTGAATCCGGCGTTGAATGTAGTGTCATCGATATTATTACCATTGCTTTAGCGTTTGTGTCTGTCATGTCCGAGCTTGTCGTTGCTGTTTTTGGCCTCAGAGGGGCCTATGTCACTGGCCGTATTATTACTTCGAGCCAGCTAGCTATCCTCACCAGCACAAAAGCGGGTCATAAGTGCCGTGAGGGCTGCCATGGATTTCGGCTTTTCTTAGCCGAGGTGGCAGGTGAGCCATTCGTCGCGGATGCTATGTTTAAAGGCTGCTAGAGCTTCGGCATCCGGACAATCGACGATCTGGTCCTTTTTGGTTAGGAACCTAGTCCAAAATTTCCTGGCTGACTCTCCAGGTTGTTGGATTATGTGGCTTAAGTCATCAGCGTCTGGTGGCCGGACATATGTACCTTGGAAGTTGTCAAGGAAGGCTTCTTCTAAGTCCTCCCAGCTGCCGACAGAGTTTTCAGGCAGGTTGTTTAACCAGTGCCGAGATGGCCCTTTAAGCTTTAGTGGGAGGTATTTGATAGCGTGGAGGTCATCTTCGCGGGCCATGTGGATATGGAGAATAAAATCCTCGATCCATACCATGGGGTCGGTTGTTCCGTCGTATGATTCAATGTTAATGGGTTTGAACCCTTTAGGGAATTCGTGATCCATTACTTCATCGGTGAAGCAAAGAGGGTGTGCGGCGCCTCTATATCGGGCCACATCGCAACGTAGCTCCGATAGAGTCCTTCTGCGGTTGTCGGCTCGGGTGTGACTAGGTTTGTCATGTCCGAATAGGTAGCCATCATCACGTGTCGAGGAACATCCTCGCGATCTGTAAATCGATCGAGTATATCCTACTCTACTATCCAGGGTTTGCCGAAGGTCGTGTGTATGACCCCGAACTATTTTGTCTCTGTTTTTTCAGGGCGGCGGGGTGGGCTGTTGTTCGGCTTTAGTTGCCGCTCTATCCCGACCACGAGGTGGTCGGTCCGCCGCACTGTCCCGGCCGCATAGTGGTCGGTCGGCGCATTACGTGAGGGAAGTATGGGCTCCGACGCCTCTTCGTCGAACCGGGGTAGCAATCTTCATTTTGGGTAACTCTGGGCTGGGCGTCTGACGCCGTACTCTTCGGCTGCCAGAACGTCAGTCCACCTATCAACGAGCAGATCTTGACTAGCTTGAAGCTGTTGCTGCTTCTTTTTCAGGCTCCTTGCGGTGGCTATTAGCTGGCGCTTGAAGCGCTCCTGCTTGAGAGGTTCCTCAGGCACGATGAAATATTCGTTGCTGAGGCTTTCCTCATCCTCAGAGAGTGGATGATAACTACCATCCTCCGAGTCGTTGGGCCTGGCCTGTTCGTCGGGGCTGGCTTGCCCGTTTTCTTGCTCCTCCTGTTCGGATGTTACCTCAGCAAGGTCTTCATTGTTTTCGGCATCGTCCGGAGTATTGTCTTCTCCGGTGCCGGTATTGCTATCCTTTGAACGACATGACTTAGAGCAGCGCCGAGGATGCCGGCGTTTTTGCTGTGTCTCAGGAGGTTTATTCTCAACTGGATTTTCTTTGTCACCACCGCTATTCTCCTTTGGTACATCCACCATGTACACATCGTACGAGGAAGTGGCCGTCCAACGTCCGGTGAACGGCGGGTCCTGGGCCTCTTCTTCTTTGGCATCGTCTTCCATACCGTCGATGTCATCGGAGCCATAATCGAGCATGTCAGTTAAGTCTACGACAGTGGCTATAAAGTGGGTGGCGGGTGGGGAGCGAAATTCCCTGTCATCAACTTCTAGTTCGAACCGGATATAGTTCGGCTGTGAGTCCCTCACCAAGGACAGGTTCTTTAATGAGCTTAGCACATCGCCCAAGGGTGAGTGTTGGAAGATGTCTGCGGCGCTGAACTCGAAGATCGATAAACGATCAAGTTCGGCATCCGTGGACTCACATGGTTCGGAACTTACACCCAGAGGTGAGTCCGGGGTTCCGGTGACACAAATATTGTGTGAGTTTAAGTCCATGTGTGGCAACAACGCCGGGGAATCTGGGCCCTCCGTGGTGGGGTTGAACCTCCAGTCCTTAGATGGCGCCGTATGCTTCGGATCTAAGGCCAGAGCAGTTACAGGAGCCATCTCTTGAATGTGGTTCAATGACAGATTTAGGTCATGTTCATCAAGATGACCACGAGCGATTGCCGCGGTCTTGAATCCAGCGAAGATCAAATCTCCACAGATGTCCGCGACATAGTTCAAGCTCCCAAATCTGACATGATGGCCGGGGGCGTAGCTATCGATCTTCTCCAAATGGCCAAACGAGTTGGCCCGCAGTGTGAAGCCGCCGAACACGAAAATCTGTCCAGGGAGGAAGGTTTCTCCTTGGACAGCGTCATTGTTGACGATTGAAGGGGCCATCAAACCTTTTGAGGACGGCACAGTGGAACTCTCAATGAAAGCACCAATGTCGGTGTCAAAACCGGGGGATCTCGGTTAGGGGGTCCCGAACAGTGCATCTAATGTCGATGGTAACAGGAGACAAGGAACATGATGTTTACCCAGGTTCAGGCCCTCTATATGGAGGTAATACCCTACGTCCAGCTTGATTGATCTTGATGAATATGAGTATTACAAGAGTTGATCTACGACGAGTCGTAATGGCTAAACACTAGAGGTCTAGCTTGTATCGCTATGGTAATGAATCTCCCCCCTCCGGACTAAGCCTGTTGGGGAACGTAGTAATTCCAAAAAATTTCCTACGCACACACAAGATCATGGTGATGCACAGCAACGAGAGGGGAGAGTGTTGTCTACGTACCCTCGTAGACCGGAAGCGGAAGCGTTATAACAATGCGGTTGATGTAGTCGTACGTCTTCACGGCCCGACCGATCAAGCACCGAAACTACGGCACCTCCGAGTTTTTGCACACGTTCAGCTCGATGACGATCCCCGGACTCCGATCCAGCAAAGTGTCGGGGATGAGTTCCGTCAGCACGACGGCGTGGTGACAATCTTGATGTTCTACCATCACAGGGCTTCGCCTAAGCACCGCTACAATATTATTGAGGATTATGGTGGAGGGGGGCACCGCACACGGCTGAGAGATCAATGATCAATTGTTGTGTCTCTGGGGTGCCCCCCTGCCCCCGTATATAAAGGAGTGGAGGAGGGGACCGGCCAAGGAGGGTGGCGCGCCCAAGGGGGGGAGTCCAACTCCCACCGGGAGTAGGACTCCCCCTTTTCCTATTAGGAGTAGGAGAGGGCAGGAAGAGGAAGGAGGGAGGAAGGAAAGGGGGCCCAGCTCCCCTCCCAATTCGGATTGGGCTTGGGGGGGGCGCCCCCTCCCTTGCTCCTTTCCCCTCCTTTCCACTAAGGCCCAATAAGGCCCATATACCTCCCGGGGGGTTTCGATAACCTCCCGGTGATCCGGTATTGTCCCAATCTCACCCGGAACCTTTCCGGTGTCCAAATATAGTCGTCCAATATATCGATCTTTATGTCTCGACCATTTTGAGACTCCTCGTCAAGTCCGTGATCACATCCGGGACTCCGAACAACCTTCGGTACATCAAAATATATAAACTCATAATGAAACTGTCATTGTAACGTTAAGCGTGCGGACCCTACGGGTTCGCGAACAATGTAGACATGACCGAGACACGTCTCCGGTAAATAACCAATAGCGGAACCTGGATGCTCATATTGGCTCCTACATATTCTACGAAGATCTTTATCGGTCAGACCGCATAACAACATACGTTGTTCCCTTTGTCATCGGTATGTTACTTGCCTGAGATTCGATCGTCGGTATCTCAATACCTAGTTCAATTTCGTTACCGGCAAGTCTCTTTACTCGTTCCGTAATACATCATCTTGCAACTAACTTATTAGTTGCATTTCTTGCAAGGCTTAAGTGATGTGCATTACCGAGAGGGCCCAGAGATACCTGTCCGACAATCAGAGCGACAAATCCTAATCTCGAAATACGCCATCCCAACATGTACCTTTGGAGAAACCTGTAGAGCACCTTTATAATCACCCAGTTACGTTGTGACGTTTGGCAGCACACAAAGTGTTCCTCCGGTAAACGGGAGTTGCATAATCTCATAGTCATAGGAACATGTATAAGTCATGAAGAAAGCAATAGCAACATACTAAACGATCGGGTGCTAAGCTAATGGAATGGGTCATGTCAATCACATCATTCTCCTAATGATGTGACCCCATTAATCAAATTACAACTCATGTCTATGGTTAGGAAACATAACCATCTTCGATTAACAAGCTAGTGAAGTAGAGGCATACTAGTGACACTTTGTTTGTCTATGTATTCACACAAGTATTATGTTTCCTGTTAATACAATTCTAGCATGAATAATAAACATTTATCATGATATAAGGAAATAAATAGTAACTTTATTATTGCCTCTAGGGCATATTTCCTTCAGTCTCCCACTTGCACTAGAATCAATAATCTGGTTTACACAGTAATGATTCTAACACCCATGGAGCCTTGGTGCTGATCATGTTTTGCTCGTGGAAGAGGCTTAGTCAATGGGTCTGCTACATTCAGATCCGTATGTATCTTGCAAATCTCTATGTCTCCCACCTGGACTAGATCCCGGATGGAATTGAAGCGTCTCTTGATGTGCTTGGTTCTCTTGTGAAATCTGGATTCCTTTTCCAAGGCAATTGCACTAGTATTGTCACAAAATATTTTCATTGGACCCGATGCACTAGGTATGACACCTAGATCGGATATGAACTCCTTCATCCAGACTCCTTTGTTTGCTGCTTCCGAAGCAGCTATGTACTCTGCTTCACATGTAGATCCTGCCATGACGCTTTGTTTAGAACTGCACCAACTGACAGCTCCACCGTTTAATATAAATACGTATCCGGTTTGCGATTTAGAATCGTCCGGATCAGTGTTAAAGCTTGCATCAACGTAACCATTTAAGATGAGCTCTTTGTCACCTCCATATATGAGAAACATATCCTCAGTCCTTTTCAGGTATTTTAGGATGTTCTTGACCGCTTTCCAGTGATCCACTCCTGCATTACTTTGGTACCTCCCTACTAGACTTATAGCAAGGCACACATCAGGTCTGGTACATAGCATTGCATACATGATAGAGCCTATGGCTGAAGCATAGGGAACATCTTTCATTTTCTCTCTATCTTCTGCAGTGGTCGGGCATTGAGTCTTACTCAACTTCACACCTTGTAACACAGGCAAGAATCCTTTCTTTGCTTGATCCATTTTGAACTTCTTCAAAACTTTGTCAAGGTATGTGCTTTGTGAAAGTCGAATTAAGCGTCTTCATCTATCTCTATAGATCTTATTGCCCAATATGTAAGCAGCTTCACCGAGGTCTTTCATTAAAAAACTCTTATTCAAGTATCCCTTTATGCTATCCAGAAATTCTATATCATTTCCGATTAGCAATATGTCATCCACATATAATATCAAAAATGCTACAGAGCTCCCACTCACTTTCTTGTAAATACAGGCTTCTCCAAAAGTCTGTACAAAATCAAATGCTTTGATCACACTATCAAAGCATTTATTCCAACTCTGAGATGCTTGCACCAGTCCATAAATGGATCGCTGGAGCTTGCACACTTTGTTAGCTCCTTTTGGATCGACAAAACCTTCCGGCTGCATCATATACAACTCTTCTTCCAGAAATCCATTCAGGAATGCATTTTTGACATCCATATGCCAAATTTCATAATCATAAAATGCGGCAATTGCTAACATGATTCGGACAGACTTGAGCATCGCTACGGGTGAGAAGGTCTCATCGTAGTCAATCCCTTGAACTTGTCGAAAACCTTTTGCGACAAGTCGAGCTTTGTAGACAGTAACATTACCGTCAGCGTCAGTCTTCTTCTTGAAGATCCATTTATTTTCAATTGCTTGCCGATCATTGGGCAAGTCAACCAAAGTCCACACTTTGTTCTCATACATGGATCCCATCTCAGATTTCATGGCTTCAAGCCATTTTGCAGAATCTGGGCTCACCATTGCTTCTTCATAGTTCGTAGGTTCATCATGATCTAGTAGCATGACTTCCAGAACAGGATTACCGTACCACTCTGGTGCGGATCTTACTCTGGTTGATCTACAAGGTTCAGTAGTAACTTGTTTTGAAGTTTCGTGATCATCATCATTAGCTTCCTCACTAATTGGTGTAGGTGTCACAAAAACCGGTTTCTGTGATGTACTACTTTCCAATAAGGGAGCAGGTACAGTTACCTCATCAAGTTCTACTTTCCTCCCACTCACTTCTTTCGAGAGAAAGTCTTTCACTAGAAAGGATCCATTCTTAGCAACAAATGTCTTGCCTTCGGATCTGTGATAGAAGGTGTACCCAACAGTCTCCTTCGGGTATCCTATGAAGACACATTTCTCCGATTTGGGTTTGAGCTTATCAGGTTGAAGCTTTTTCACATAAGCATCGCAGCCCCAAACTTTCAGAAACGACAACTTTGGTTTCTTGCCAAACCATAGTTCATAAGGCGTCGTCTCAACGGATTTTGATGGTGCCCTATTTAACGTGAATGCGGCCGTCTCTAAAGCATAACCCCAAAACGATAGCGGTAAATCTGTAAGAGACATCATAGATCGCACCATATCAAGTAAAGTACGACTATGACGTTCGGACACATCATTACGCTGTGGTGTTCCGGGTGGTGTGAGTTGCGAAACTATTCCGCATTGTTTCAAATGTAAACCAAACTCGTAACTCAAATATTCTCCTCCACGATCAGATCGTAGAAACTTTATTTTCTTGTTATGATGATTTTCAACTTCACTCTGAAATTCTTTGAACTTTTCAAATGTTTCAGACTTATGTTTCATTCAGTAGATATACCCATATCTGCTTAAATCATCTATGAAGGTGAGAAAATAATGATATCCGCCACGAGCTTCAACATTCATTGCACCACATACATCTGTATGTATGATTTCCAACAAATCTGTTGCACTCTCCATAGTACTGGAGAACGGCGTTTTAGTCATCTTGCCCATGATGCACGGTTCGAAAGTACCAAGTGATTCATAATCAAGTGGTTCCAAAAGTCCATCAGTATGGAGTTTCTTCATGCGCTTTATACCGATATGACCTAAACGGCAGTGCCACAAATAAGTTGCACTATCATTATCAACTCTGCATCTTTTGGCTTCAACATTATGAATATGTGTATCACTACTATCGAGATTCATCAAAAATAGAACACTCTTCAAGGGTGCATGACCATAAAAGATATTACTCATATAAATAGAACAACAATTATTCTCTGATTTAAATGAATAACCGTCTCGCATCAAACAAGATCCAGATATAATGTTCTGTTGGGGAACGTAGCATAAATTCAAAATTTTCCTACGTGTCACCAAGATCAATCTATGGAGAGACTAGCAACGAGGAGAAGGAGAGTGCATCTACATACCCTTGTAGATCTCTATGCGGAAGCGTTCAAGAGAACGGGGTTGATGGAGTCGTACTCGTCATGATCCAAATCACCGATGATCCTAGTGCCGAACGGACGGCACCTCCGCGTTCAACACACGTACAGCCCGGTGACGTCTCCCATGCCTTGATCCAGCAAGGAGAGAGGGAGAGGTTGAGGAAGACTCCATCCAGCAGCAGCACAACGGCGTGGTGGTGATGGAGGAGCGTGGCAATGCTGCAGCGCTTCGCCAAGCACCGCGAGATATGAGGAGAAAGAGAGGGAGGGCTGCACCAACAGGGAGAGATCAAATCATGTGTTGGGCAGCCCCTAGGCCTCACTATTTATAGGAGGAGGGGAGGAGGGTGCGCCCCCTCTAGGGTTCCCACCCCTAGGGGGGGCGGCAGCCCTAGATGGGAAAAGGGGTGGCGGCCAAGGGAGGATTCCCTCCCCCCCAAGGCACCTAGGGGGTGCCTTCCCCTTGTGGGACTCTTCCCTTCTTCAAACCCTAGGCGCATGGGCCTCTTGGGGCTGGTGCCCTTCGCCCATGTAGGCCAAGGAGCAACCCCTACAGCCCATGTGGCCCTCCGGGGTTGGTGGCCCCACTTGGTGGACCCCCGGGACCCTCCCGGTGGTCCCGGTATATTACCGATAAACCCCGAAACCTTTCCGGTGACCAAAACAGGACTTCCCATATATAAATCTTTACCTCCGGACCATTCTGGAACTCCTCGTGACGTCCGGGATCTCATCCGGGACTCCAAACAACATTCAGTAACCACATACAAACTTCCTTTATAACCCTAGCGTCATCGAACCTTAAGTGTGTAGACCCTACGGGTTCGGGAGACATGCAGACATGACCGAGACGTTCTCCGGTCAATAACCAACAACGGGATCTGGATACCCATGTTGGCTCCCACATGTTCCACGATGATCTCATCGGATGAACCATGATGTCGAGGACTTAATCAATCCCGTATACAATTCCCTTTGTCTAGCGGTACGATGTATCTGAGTTTCCTATCAATACAATTCTAGCATGGATAATAAACGATTATCATGATCAAGGAAATATAATAATAACTAATTTATTATTGCCTCTAGGGCATATTTCCAACAGTCTCCCACTTGCACTAGAGTCAATAATCCAGTTCACATCGATATGTGATTAACACTCAAGGTCACATCCCCATGTGACTAACACCCAAAGAGTTTACTAGAGTCAATAATCTAGTTCACATTACCATGTGATTAACACTCGATGAGTTCTGGGTTTGATCATGTTATGCTTGTGAGAGAGGTTATAGTCAACGGGTCTGAACCTTTCAGATCCGTGTGTGCTTTACAAATCTCTATGTCATCTCCTAGATGCAGCTACCACGTTCTATTTGGAGCTATTCCAAATAACTGTTCTACTTGGAGCTATTCTAAATTGTTGCTCCATTATACGTATCCTGTATCTCTACTCAGAGCTATCCGGATAGGTGTTAAGCTTGCATCGACGTAACGCTTTACGACGAACTCTTTTACCACCTCCATAATCGAGAAAATTCCTTAGTCCACTAGTTACTAAGGATAACTTTGACCGCTGTCCTGTGATCCATTCTTGGATCACTCTTGTACCCCTTAACTGACTCATGGCAAGGCACACTTCAGGTGCGGTACACAGCATAGCTTACTGTAGAGCCTATGTCTTAAGCATAGGGGACGACCTTCGTCCTTTCTCTCTATTCTGCCGTGGTCGAGCTTTAAGTCTTAACTTCATACCTTACAACTCAGGCAAGAACTCCTTCTTTGACTGATCCATCTTGAACACCTTCAAGATCATGTCAAGGTATGTACTCATTTGAAAGTACCATTAAGCGTTTTGATCTATCCTCATAGATCTTGATGCTCAATGTTCAAGTAGCTTAATCCAGGCTTTCCATTGAAAAACACTTTCCAAATAACCCTATATGCTTTCCAGAAATTCTACGTCATTTCTGATCAACAATATGTCAACATATACTTATCAGAAATTCTATAGTGCTCCCACTCACTTCTTTGGAAATACAAGTTTCTCATAAACTTTGTATAAACCCAAAATCTTTGATCATCATCAAAGCATACATTCCAACTCCGAGATGCTTACTCCTGTCCTCAGCAGGATTGCTGGAGCTTTTCATACTCATTAGCATCTTTCAGGATTGACAAAACCTTCCGGTTGTATCACATACAACCTTTCCTCAAGAAAATCGTCGAGGAAACAATGTTATGACATCCTATCTGCAAAATTTCATAAATAATGTAGTAATCGCTAATATAATTCCAACAGACTCTTAGCATCTCTACGAGTGAGGAAGTCTCATCGCAGTCAACTCCTTGAACTTGTTGGAAAACATCTTAACGACAAGTCGAGCTTTCTTAATGGTGACATTTACCATCATTGTCCGTCTTACTTTTAAAATCCATCTGTACTCATAGCCTCATGACCATCGAGTTGTTCTGTCAAAGTCTACACTTTGTTTCCATACATGGATCCTCTCTCGGATTTTATGGCCTCGAGCCATTTATCGGAATCCCGGCCCACCATCGCTTCTCCATAGCTCATAGGTTCATTGTTGTCTAGCAACATGACTTCCAAGACAAGATCACGCACCACTCTGAAGTAGTACGCATCCTTGTCATCCCACGAGGTTTGGTAGTGACTTGATCTGAAGTTTCATGATCAATATCATAAGCTTCCACTTCAATTGGTGTAGGTGCCACAGGAACAACTCTTTGTGCCCTACTATACACTAGTTGAAGTGACGGTTCAATAACCTCATCAAGTCTCCACCATCCTTCCACTCAATTCTTTCGAGAGAAACTTTTCCTCGAGAAAGGACCCGATTCTAGAAACAATCCCTTATTGCTTTCGAATCTGAGACAGGAGGTATACCCAACTGTTTTGGGTGTCCTATGAAGATGCATTTATCCGCTTTGGGTTCGAGCTTATCAGCCTGAAACTTTTCCACATAAGCGTCGCAGCCCCAAACTTTTAAGAAATGACAGCTTAGGTTTCTCTAAACCATAGTTCATATGGTGTCATCTCATCGGAATTACGTGGTGCCCTATTTAAAGTGAATGTGGTTGTCTCTAATGCCTAACCCATAAACTATCATGGTAATTCGATAAGAGACATCATGGTATGCATCATATCCAATAGGGTGCAGTTATGATGTTCGGACACACCATCACACTATGGTGTTCCAGGCTGTATTGGTTGTGAAACAATTTCCACAATGTCTTAATTCTGTGCCAAACTCGTAATTCAGATATTCATCTCTATGATCATATCATAGATATTTTATCCTCTTGTCACAACGATCTTTCAACTTCACCCTGAAATTACTTGAACCTCTCAATAATTCAGACTCGTGATTCATCAAGTAAATATACTCAACATCTACTCAAATCATCTGTGAAGTAAGAACATAATGATATCCACTACACGCCTCAGCACTCATTGGACTGCACACATCAAAATGTATTACTTCCAACAAATTGCTTTCTAGTTCCATTTTACTGAAACCGAGGCTTTTAGTCATCTTGCCCATGTGGTATGATTTGCATGTCTCAAGTGATTCAAAATCAAGTGAGTCCAAACGCTCGATTTGCATGGAGTTTCTTCATGCATATACACCAATAGACATGGTTCGCATGTCTCAAACTTTTCAAAAATGAGTGAGCCCGAAGATCCATCAACATGGAGCTTCTTCATGCGTTTTATACCGACATGACTTACGTGGCAGTGCCACAAGTAGGTGGTACTATCATTACTATCTTATATCTTTTGGCATGAACATGTGTATCACTACGATCGAGATTCAATGAACCATTCATTTTAGGTGCAAGACCATTGAAGGTATTATTCAAATAAACAGAGTAACCGTTATTCTCCTTAAATGAATAACCGTATTGCGATAGACATAATCCAATCATGTCTATGCTCAACGCAAACACCAATCTCGATGGTAGAGGGAGCGTACGATATTTGATCAACCTTGGAAATACTTCCAACACATATCGTCATCTCACCTTTAGCTAGTCTCCGTTTATTTCGTAGCTTTTATTTCGAGTTACTAACACTTAGGAACTGAACCGGTATCTAATACCCTGGTGCTACTAGGAGTACTAGTAAAGTACACATTAACACAATGTATATCCAATATACTTCTATCGACCTTGCCAGCCTTCTCATCTACCAAGTATCTAGGGTAATTCTGCTCCAGTGGTTGTTCCCCTTATTACAGAAGCACTTAGTCTCGGGTTTGGGTTCAACCTTGGGTCTCTTCACTAGAGCAGCAGCTGAATTGCCGTTTCATGAAGTATCCCTTCTTGCCCTTTCCCTTCTTGAAACTAGTGGTTTCACCAACCATCAACAATTGATGCTCCTTCTTGATTTCTACTTTGGTGTCAAACATCGCGAATATCTCAAGGATCATCATATATGTCCCTGATATATTATAGTTCATCACGAAGCTCTAGCAGCTTGGTGGTAATGACTTCGGAGAAACATCACTATCTTATCTGGAAGATCAACTCCCACTCGATTCAAATGATTGTTGTACTCAGACAATCTGAGCACAAGCTCAACAATTGAGCTTTTCTCCTCAGTTTGCAGGCTGAGAAAATCGTCAGAGGTCTTATACCTCTTGACGTGGGCACGAGCCTGAAATCCCAATTTCAGCCCTCGAAACATCTCATATGTTTCGTGACGTTTCAAAATCGTCTTCGGTGCCTCAACTCTAAACCGTTTAACTGAACTATCATGTAGTTATCAAAACGTGTATGTCAGATGTTCGCAACATCCACAGACAACGTTCGAGGTTCAGCACACTGAGCAGTGCATTAAGGACATAAGCCTTCTATGAAGCAATGAGGACAATCCTCAGTTTACGGACCTAGTCCGCATAATTGCTACTATCAACTTTCAACTTAAATTTTCTCTAGGAACATATCTAAAATGTAGAACTGAAGCGCGAGCTACGACATAATTTGCAAAATCCTTTTGACTATGTTCAGGATAATTAAGTTCATCTTATGAACTCCCACTCAGATAGACATCCCTCTAGTCATCTAAGTGATTACATGATCCGAGTCAACTAGGCCGTGTCCGATCATCACGTGAGACGGACTAGTCATCATTGGTGAACATCTTCATGTTGATCGTATCTACCATATGACTCATGCTCGACCTTTCGGTCTTCTGTGTTCCGAGGCCATGTCTGTACACATGCTAGGCTCGTCAAGTCAACCTAAGTGTTTCGCGTGTGTAAATCTGTCTTACACCCGTTGTATGTGAACGTTAGAATCTATCACACCCGATCATCACGTGGTGCTTCGAAACAACGAACTGTCGCAACGGTGCACAGTTAGGGGGAACACTTTCTTGAAATTTTAATGAGGGATCATCTTATTTACTACCATCGTTCTAAGTAAACAAGATGTATAAACATGATAAACATCACATGCAATCAAATAATAGTGACATGATATGGCCAATATCATATAGCTCCTTTGATCTCCATCTTGGGGCTCCATGATCATCTTGTCACCGGCATGACACCATGATCTCCATCATCGTGTCTCCATGAAGTTGTCACGTCATCTATTACTTCTACTACTATAGCTAATGGTTAGCAATAAAGTAAAGTAATTACATGACGTTTATGTTGACACGCAGGTCATAAATAAATTAAGACAACTCCTATGGCTCCTGCCGGTTGTCATACTCATCGACATCTAAGTCGTGATTCCTATTACAAGAACATGATCAATCTCATACATCACATATATCATTCATCACATCCTTTTGGCCATATCACATCACATAGCATACCCTGCAAAAACAAGTTAGACGTCCTCTAATTGTTGTTTGCATGTTTTACGTGGCTGCTATGGGTTTCTAGCAAGAACGTTTCTTACCTACGCAAAAACCACAACGTGATATGCCAATTGCTATTTACCCTTCATAAGGACCCTTTTCATCGAATCCGATCCGACTAAAGTGGGAGAGACAGACACCCGCCAGCCACCTAATGCAACTAGTGCATGTCAGTCGGTGGAACCGGTCTCACGTAAGCATACGTGTAAGGTTGGTCCGGGCCGCTTCATCCCACGATGCCGCCGAATCAAGATAATACTAGTAACGGCAAGCATATTGAACAAAATCAACGCCCACAACTACTTTGTGTGCTACTCGTGCATAGAAACTATGCATAGACCTAGCTCATGATGCCACTGTTGGGGAACGTAGCATAAATTCAAAATTTTCCTACGTGTCACCAAGATCAATCTATGGAGAGACTAGCAACGAGGGGAAGGAGAGTGCATCTACATACCCTTGTAGATCGCTATGCGGAAGCGTTCAAGAGAACGGGGTTGATGGAGTCGTACTCGTCGTGATCCAAATCACCGATGATCCTAGTGCCGAACGGATGGCACCTCCGCGTTCAACACACGTACAGCCCGGTGACGTCTCCCATGCCTTGATCCAGCAAGGAGAGAGGGAGAGGTTGAGGAAGACTCCATCCAGCAGCAGCACAACGGTGTGGTGGTGATGGAGGAGCGTGGCAATCCTGCAGGGCTTCGCCAAGCACCGTGAGATATGAGGAGAAAGAGAGGGAGGGTTGCACCAACAGGAAGAGATCAAATCATGTGTTGGGCAGCCCCTAGGCCTCACTATTTATAGGAGGAGGTGAGGAGGGTGCGCCCCCTCTAGGGTTCCCACCCCTAGGGGGGGCGGCAGCCCTATATGGGAAAAGGGGTGGCGGCCAAGGGAGGATTCCCTCCCCCCCAAGGCACCTAGGGGGTGCCTTCCCCTTGTGGGACTCTTCCCTTCTTCAAACCCTAGGCGCATGGGCCTCTTGGGGCTGGTGTCCTTGGCCCATGTAGGCCAAGGAGCAACCCCTACAGCCCATGTGGCCCTCCGGGGTTGGTGGCCCCACTTGGTGGACCCCCGGGACCCTCCCGGTGGTCCCGGTATATTACCGATAAACACCGAAACCTTTCCGGTGACCAAAACAGGACTTCCCATATATAAATCTTTACCTCCGGACCATTCCGGAACTCCTCGTGACATCCGGGATCTCATCCGGGACTCCAAACAACATTTGGTAACCACATACAAACTTCCTTTATAACCCTAGCATCATCGAATCTTAAGTGTGTAGACCCTACGGGTTCGGGAGACATGCAGACATGACCGAGACGTTCTTCGGTCAATAACCAACAGCGGGATCTGGATACCCATGTTGGCTCCCACATGTTCCACGATGATCTCATCGGATGAACCACGATGTCGAGGACTTAATCAATCCCGTATACAATTCCCTTTGTCTAGCGGTACGATACTTGCCCGAGATTCGATCGTCGGTATCCCGATACCTTGTTCAATCTCGTTACCGGCAAGTCTCTTTACTCGTTCCGTAACACATCATCCCGTGATCAACTCCTTGATCACATTGTGCACATTATGATGATGTACTACCGAGTGGGCCCAGAGATACCTCTCCGTCACACGGAGTGACAAATCCCAGTCTCGATTCGTGCCAACCCAACAGACACTTTCGGAGATACCCGTAGTGTACCTTTATAGCCACCCAGTTACGTTGTGACGTTTGGCACACCCAAAGCACTCTTACGGTATCCGGGAGTTGCACAATCTCATGGTCTAAGGAAATGATACTTGACATTAGAAAAGCTTTAGCATACGAACTACACGATCTAGTGCTATGCTTAGGATTGGGTCTTGTCCATCACATCATTCTCCTAATGATGTGATCCCGTTATCAACGACATCCAATGTCCATGGTCAGGAAACCGTAACCATCTATTGATCAACGAGCTAGTCAACCAGAGGCTTACTAGGGACATGGTGTTGTCTATGTATCCACACATGTATCTGAGTTTCCTATCAATACAATTCTAGCATGGATAATAAACGATTATCATGAACAAGGAAATATAATAATAACTAATTTATTATTGCCTCTAGGGCATATTTCCAACATGTTCATGCTCAACGTTGGCACCAAATAACAATTATTTATGTCTAATACTACTCCCGATGGTAGATGTAGAGGTAGCGTGCCGACCGCGATCACATCGACTTTGGAACCATTTCCCACGTGCATCGTCACCTCATCCTTCACCAGTGTTCGCTTAATCCGTAGTCCCTGTTTCGAGTTGCAAATATTAGCAACAGAACCAGTATCAAATACCCAGGTGCTACTGCAAGCTCTAGTAAGGTACACATCAATAACATGTATATCACATATACCTTTGTTCACCTTGCCATACTTCTTATCCGCCAAATACTTGGGGCAGTTCCGCTTCCAGTGATCAGTCTGCTTGCAGTAGAAGCACTCAGTTTCAGGCTTATATCCAGACTTGGGTTTCTTCTCCTGGGCAGCAACTTGCTTGCTGTTCTTCTTGAAGTTCCCCTTCTTATTCCCCTTGCCCTTTTTCTTGAAACTAGTGGTCTTGTTGACCATCAACACTTGATGCTCCTTCTTGATTTCTACCTCCGCAGCTTTTAGCATTGTGAAGAGCTCGGGAATTGTCTTATCCATCCCTTGCATATTATAGTTCATCACGAAGCTCTTGTAGCTAGGTGGAAGTGATTGGAGAATTCTGTCAATGACGCAATCATCCGGAAGATTAACTCCCAGTTGAATCAAGTGATTATTATACCCAGACATTTTGAGTATATGCTCACTGATAGAACTGTTCTCCTCCATCTTGCAGCTATAGAACTTATTGGAGACTTCATATCTCTCAATCCAGGCATTTGCTTGAAATATTAGCTTCAACTCCTGGAACATCTCATATGCTCCATGACGTTCAAAACATCGTTGAAGACCCAGTTCTAAGCCGTAAAGCATGGCACATTGAACTATCGAGTAGTCATCAGCTTTGCTCTGCCAGACGTTCTTAACATCGTCAGTTGCATCAGCAGCAGGCCTAGCACCCAGCGGTGCTTCCAGGACGTAATTCTTCTGTGCAGCAATGAGGATAATCCTCAAGTTACGGACCCAATCCGTATAATTGCTACCATCATCTTTCAACTTTGCTTTCTCAAGGAACGCATTAAAATTCAACGGAACAACAACACGGGCCATCTATCTACAATCAAACATAAACAGGCAAGATACTATCAGGTACTAAGTTCATGATAAATTTAAGTTCAATTAATCATATTACTTAAGAACTTCCACTTAGAAAGACATCCCTCTAATCTTCTAAGTGATCACGTGATCCAAATCAACTAAACCATAACCGATCATCACGTGAAATGGAGTAGTTTTCAATGGTGAACATCACTATGTTGCTCATATCTACTATATGATTCACGCTCGACCTTTCGGTCTCAGTGTTCCGAGGCCATATCTGCATATGCTAGGCTCGTCAAGTTTAACCTGAGTATTCTGCGTGTGCAAAACTGGCTTGCACCCGTTGTAGATGGACATAGAGCTTATCACACCCGATCATCACGTGGTGTCTGGGCATGACGAACTTTGGCAACGGTGCATACTCAGGGAGAACACTTTTATCTTGAAATTTAGTGACAGATCATCTTATAATGCTACCGCCAATCAAAGCAAGATAAGATGCATAAAAGATAAACATCACATGCAATCAATATAAGTGATATGATATGGCCATCATCATCTTGTGCTTATGATCTCCATCTCCGAAGCATCGTCATGATCACCATTGTCACCGGCGCGACACCTTGATCTCCATCGTTTCATCGTTGTCGTCTCACCAATCTTATGCCTCTACGACTATCGCTACCGCTTAGTGATAAAGTAAAGCATTACAGGGCGATTGCATTGCATACAATAAAGCGACAACCATATGGCTCCTGCCAGTTGCCAATAACTTGGTTATAAAACATGATCATCTCATACAATAAAATTTAGCATCATGCCTTGACCATATCACATCACAACATGCCCTGCAAAAACAAGTTAGACGTCCTCTACTTTGTTTGTTGCAAGTTTTATGTGGCTGCTACGGGCTTAGCAAGAACCAATCTTACCTACGCATCAAAAACCACAACGATAGTTTGTCAAGTTGGTGCTGTTTTAACCTTCGCAAGGACCGGGCGTAGCCACACTCGGTTCAACTAAAGTTGGAGAAACTGACACCCGCCAGCCACCTGTGTGCAAAGCACGTCGGTAGAACCAGTCTCGCGTAAGCGTATGCGTAATGTCGGTCCGGGCCGCTTCATCCAACAATACCACCGAACCAAAGTATGACATGCTGGTAAGCAGTATGACTTATATCGCCCACAGCTCACTTGTGTTCTACTCGTGCATATAACATCAACACCTAAAACCTAGGCTCTAATACCACTGTTGGGGAACGTAGTAATTTCAAAAAATTTCCTACGCACACACAAGATCATGGTGATGCACAGCAACGAGAGGGGAGAGTGTTGTCTACGTACCCTCGTAGACCGGAAGCGGAAGCGTTATAACAACGTGGTTGATGTAGTCGTACGTCTTCACGGCCCGATCGATCAAGCACCGAAACTACGGCACCTCCGAGTTTTTGCACATGTTCAGCTCGATGACGATCCCCGGACTCCGATCCAGCAAAGTGTCGGGGATGAGTTCCGTCAGCACGACGGCGTGGTGACGATCTTGATGTTCTACCGTCGCAGGGCTTCGCCTAAGCACCGCTACAATATTATCGAGGATTATGGTGGAGGGGGGCACCGCACACGGCTGAGAGATCAATGGTCAATTGTTGTGTCTCTGGGGTGCCCCTGCCCCCGTATATAAAGGAGTGGAGGAGGGGGCCGGCCAAGGTGGGTGGCGCGCCCAAGGGGGGGAGTCCAACTCCCTACAGGAGTAGGACTCCCCCTTTCCCTATTAGGAGTAGGAGAGGGAAGGAAGAGGAAGGAGGGAGGAAGGAAAGGGGGGCCGGCTCCCCTCCCAATTCGGATTGGGATTGGGGGGGCCCTCCCTTGCTCCTTTCCCCTCCTTTCCACTAAGGCCCAATAAGGCCCATATACCTCCCGGGGGGTTCCGATAACCTCTCGGTGATCCGGTATTGTCCCAATCTCACCCGGAACCTTTCCGGTGTCCAAATATAGTCGTCCAATATATCGATCTTTATTTCTCGACCATTTCGAGACTCCTCGTCAAGTCCGTGATCACATCTGGGACTCTGAACAACCTTCGATACATCAAAATATATAAACTCATAATGAAACTGTCATTGTAACGTTAAGCGTGCGGACCCTACGGGTTCGAGAACAATGTAGACATGACCGAGTGTCGGGTGGTAGGTGCAACATATGCCAACGAGTGGCTTATCATTGTGGGAGCCAGTAAGACGTCGCCGGTGCCTGGAAACGGGATGAGGCGAAGACATGCACGCCGGCAAATCTTACCCAGCTTCGGGGCTCTCCGTGGAGATAACACCCCTACTGTTGCTCTGCGGGGTCTCCGCATGGTCACTAGATGAACAAGTAGCTACATGGTGCTCCTTGAGCTGTTGGCGAGAGGAGGAAGAAGGGCACGGATTGCTCTCTTCTCCTCCCTATGTGGTGTCTGAGACTAGCAGGGATTTATCTCTCTTTGCATGGATGCCCCGGGGGGTTTATATAGGCCTACCCCCCGGGGGTACAATGGTAATCCGGCTGGGCGCGGGTCCCAGCCGTCTGTCTCTACGCTCTCCGGCTTCTGCGCCGACTGCCGGGGCCCGCCGGCTAGTGGGTCCCGCCGGCTGCCGACTCCTTGGTCGACAGGCAGGCCCCACTGTCAGGGCCTTGTCGGCGGCTGGTTACTGTTGCTCAATCTTGGTGGCGAGGGCTTCACCGAAGTGGGCATGGCTACAGTGCCGCTGCCCGGTGGGTGATCACTGTAGCCCCACCGCGTCTTGTCTCCTTAATGGGGCGTCTTCTTCGAGGGAGGTGGCAAGCCGGCTGTGGGGAGCCGGCTCTATCTTGGGCCGACTGGGGGAGGTCTGGCCGCCTTCGGGTGTCTCTCTGCCCGAAGGGGCCCACCGCCCATGGGCCGTACTGGTAACCCGTCGTGGATGACATCAGGGTCAATGTGGCAACAGTGCTGCGCCGGACGGGTCATGGTCACCCGTACAGCGCACTGTGCCAGGCGTGCTCCGGGATTCGGGGGTGGCAGGCTTCACTGTAGCCACGCCCCGTCACATCGTCGTTATGTGGATGCAGACTTCGAGGGTACGATCTTGACCTCTTTATGGGAGCCGGCTTCTTGGAGTCGGCCTTCTCACGGTCGGCTTCTCGGAGCCGGCCCTCCCGCGGCTTCTCTTCATGAGGGCTGAAGTCGGGCCGCCTTTCGATAGCCGGCCTAGAGACAGCCGGCAAGGGGAAGGCGGCCCTGCGTCTTGGATTCTTGAGGGCCGAATCGGCTCGTAATTTTTTCAGAAGGGCCAGGGGGAGCCGACTAGGCTACCCATGGTTATTTACTCCGATAGTAGTCCCCGAAGCTGATCGAGCTTCGAGGCTGACAAAGGGACGAGAGGCTAGGTCAGCTTCCTATCCCGAGGGGCCGGCTTTGCTTGTGCGCGCCGTCTTCGGAAAAGCTCCGTTTCTCATAGGCGGGAACGCGGGCCACGTGGCGAGGAAATCCTGCCAACGTACGCGCGCGACGGGACACCGCCGCAGGCCCGGGCCCACCACTTGCAGGCCTCGGTCCGAGCGCGGATCTTCTGCGGCCCACATGGACCGCTCGCCTTCCTGCGGCGGTTTTATTCTGCCATCAAGGCACAATAATTGCGGGACGTGGGGGAGTGGGCGTAGTTGATCCCCACGTTCCTCCACGCCGTGCCTCCTCGGCTCCGCCGCACGGTCTATAAGTAGGAGGAGGAGGGGGAGCGGCAGAGGCTCACGCACTCTCCCTCACTCCGCCCCTTCTCGCCCTCCTTCTTCTCCTCTTCGCCGCAGCAACTCTTTGTCGCGTCGTTCCGCCGTCGCTTTGTCTTGCTCCCCGCCGCATCGCTCCCATAGCGCTGTCGAGCTCATGGGATGGCTCCAACGTCCACGAGGACCAGTTGAGTTCCTCCGCCGGACGCGGCGTCTGCCCGGCGAGAACCTTGTGCGGGTTCGTCAAGCGCCGGCGAGGGAGATATCACCGGCACCGGAGGAGGGCGAGCGGGTGATCTTCCGCTCGCACTGCCTGCGCGGGTTCGGCCTCCCGGCGAGCGGATTCCTTCGAGCCTTCCTCGAGTTCTACCACCTCTAGCCGCATCACCTCACGCCCAACACGGTGATGCTGCTGTCGGCCTTCGTCACCCTGTGCGAGGGCTTTCTTGGAGTTCTCCCCATGCTCGAGCTCTGGGGGGAGTTCTTCCAAAGCAAGCTCGGCACCGTCATCGCGGGCGTGCCTGCCCCCTGTGGAGCCTTCATTGCCATGAGGTGGGCGAGCGAGAACAATCCATTCCCGTCCATTCCATTGATCCAGTCGGTGAAGCTTTGGCAGAAGCCTTATTTCTACGTGAAGAACGTCGCCCAGCAAGGAGACTACGTCAACCTGCCGGATTACGTAGCCGGCCCGCCGGCTGGGAGGCAGCCTTCGTGGAGCTACCGGGCCAGGTCACTGTCTCAGGCCGGGAACGCAGCCGTCTCCTGGCTTCGGGTGATGATCCAGTCGGAGGGTCTGACCGGAGCCGACTTGGTGGCCGCCTTCGTGGAGCGCCGGGTTCTTCCGCTCCAAGGCCGGCCTCACATGATCTGCCAAATGAGCGGCCGCTTCGACCCGTGCCGGCTGAGCACCAGGGAGATGCCTCACGCAGAGGTGTCTTACATGGTGAATTATATCTCCAACTTCAATCTCGTCGAGGATTGGCGATACGGCAAGGAGCCGTATTCCCGCGCCAACCCTCCACCTGTCGTAAGTTCTTTCTTCTTTTCTTCCTTTTTGTAGCCGGCCTCATGATAGCCGACTCTTGATCAGTTCGTTTGCCTTTTGCAGAACCCTCTTCTCCCGCCGACAGCCGGGGCCGCGGGGGTAGAGCGCCAGCTCCTCCCCAACTGCACGGTGGACGACGCCGACGATCCGGACCTGGGAGCGGCCGCCATGGAAGATGCCATCGTGGGGGAAGGCGACGAGGCCGGAGGCGCGGGACTCGGGGCCAGCTTCGAGGACTGGCCGGATGACGACGAGGTCAAAGTCGCCCCGCACCGCCAGCTGGCGCTCGATCATCAAGGCGCGGGCTCGACTATCGTACCGGCTGCCCGTGGCGGCGCGTAGAAGCGCCGGGCTGCGTTGACCTTCTTCGGCAGCCGGCCGAAAAAATCCAAGGCCTCCACGGCGGCGACCAAGCGGGATGAGGCGGCCGCGAAGGCGGCCCGCTTCCACAAGGCGGTGAAGCAGCCGCAGGCGATCTCTGCGTAAGTCGTCGAATGTCTTGCGTATATATTTTTTGTCTTCTTCGTGCGAAACTCTTCTAAACCTTTCTTTCTTGCCGGACAGGGTGCCACTTTCTCTCGAGCGAGGTCCTGGCGGCTCCGTAGTCGGGCCGACTGGAGGGTCCTCAAGCTCCCGCCACGTGGATCCCCGCGCCGACCTTAAGGAGGCCACGGAGCGGAACACGCGGGAGGCGGCGGAGCGAAGGACCGCCCAGGCGATGAAGGAGCAGGCCGATGCGGTGGCCAAGGCCCGGGCGAAGGCGGCATATGCGGAGACGGAGACGGAGGCTTCGCACAACCGGCGCCGTGGCCCCCGACGTTCCCGTGCCCCCGTCGAAGGAGGTCGACCAAGGCCCGCCGGTGATGGAGAGGCGGGAGGATCCCGTGATCTTCGTGGATGGGCATCGCAGACGGCGCCGACTAGAGCGGGCCAAAGCGGTCAATCAGCTGCGGCGCCAGAGCAGCCGTCCAGGGGCGAGCCGGCGGCAGGGGACGGCCTCGAGGTGCAGCCGGCATTGCGCCGGTGCGCAGGGGCTGGCGCCTCCGCGCCGGAACCGCACCGAGCAGCGGGCGCCAGCCAGACAGCGGAGGCCCTAGAGACGGCCAGCGTCAGCATGTCCGAGTGGACTCCCAGCGGGGGGACGGGCGAGCTGAACGCGGCGGCCCAGGAGGTCCGGAACCGGCTTCAAGCTCAGGCCGCCTCGCTGCAGCGATACACTCAAGAGTTTCTCTCGGCGCGGGCCATCATCCGGGTGATTCTTCTGTCCTTGGTTATTTTGCTCTTTCGATTTCTTCCGTGGGGGCGCGTCAGCGCACCCACTGGGTGTAGTCCCCGAGTTCCAAGCCGGCTGCTGCGCAGGCGGTTTGGAACTTACTAGGTCCTGACAACTTAAGTTATCCTTGCCTCCTGTATAATCTTCCAAGAGTATCATAACCTTCGCGCAGCCGCCTTCAACTCCCAGGCTTAGGAGCTGGGCCGGAGAACTGAGGACCTGACCAGCAGCCGGAGTGCGTGTTTGTCTCGTTCATCTCCTGTGGGGGCGCGTCAGCGCACCCACTGGGTGTAGTCCCCGAGATTCGGGCCGACTGCTGAGCAGCCGGGTCGAATCTTCCTTGACGACTTCCCCTTATTAATTTTTCCTTTGTCTTCATGCTTGCAGGAGCCAATGCCGACTTGAGGGGGCAGCTCAGCGAGGCGCAGGCCGCCCTTCGCGCCAAGGAGACTGAGTATGACGCCTTGGTCTTGGAGCGTGACCACCTGGCCAAGAAGCTGGATGACCAGGAGGAGAGCCACAAGGCGGCCCTAAAGAAGGCCAGGATAACGAAGCCGCCCTGAAGGCCGAGTTCGAGACCGAAGCGGCGGGCTGGGCTGAGACCAGGCAAGCGCTGAATGAAGGCTTCGGCCGTATTGAGGATTTGATCGACGGTAAGCCGCCTTCGTCGCTCCTTGCATGCCCCTTGCCGCCTGATTTGTGTTCTGACTTGTGCTGCTTTTTATTCTCTGTGCAGACTACTTTCCCAGCTACTCTGTCTTTGCTACCCAAACCATCGAGGCCCATCGCGAAGCGCGCCGTTAGGCGGGGGCCGACATCGCGCCGGACGCGAGTCGGACGCTTGAGGAGCAACTCTTGGCGGTCCAAGCGCGGCTGCAGCCGGCTCATCGTATGCTCCGCCGCCTCCAGCGCGCCGGGGCGCAGGTGTTGGCCGCCCTCTGGCCAAGCGAGACGATTCCCCGCACCCCGAGTCGAACTGCCGACTGGCTGGAAGTTGCGGTTGGCCGCTTCGAGGCTTGGAAAGCATCAGCGGCCCGGCTTGGAGCTGGGCGGGCATTGGAGTTCGTCCGAGCTTGGTATCCGGGGCTGAACCTAGACCAGCTGCGCACCTGGCGGCTGGAGGCCGACGAAGAGCTGGAGGAGGTGCGGCCGGCTATCGCTCAGCGCGCTTCGACGATCGCCGAGTGTACTGACATCAGCGTCTTCGCTCCTGAAATTAATGATGACGGCGCTGCCCAGCCGGAGGAGTAGTTCGGGCTGGATCCGGCAGCGGGTGAAGACTCGGCAGAGGAGATCGCCTCCAGCGATGAAGGCGAAGACGACGAAGGAGAGGAGGGCGAAGACGTTGAGCTGGCCGGTGAAGCGGTCAGCCAGCCTCAGCCTGATCGTGCCTCCAGCAACGAGGCGCGTGCTAGCGCGCCCTCTGCGGGAGGTGGTGATCATGCCGAGGTTCGCCAGCCGGCCACTCCTCCAGCCGGCACTGCCGTCTCCACCGACCTGCCCGACTCGCCAGTCGCTCCCTTGGCTTAGTCTGCCGTCTTTCTTTTTTCCTGCTCGTTGTCTTTTGAACGATTTTATCAAACTTGCGCAGTTCCACCCACTAGGGGTGTATTCGAACTATGTGGAATGCTGGCCTTTTGAAGGTCTTTTATGTAAATATTATTGCGTGCTTGGTTTCCATTCATGTATGCTTTTTATCCTTAGGCTGTTTCCTTTGCCGCCTTCCCCTTCTGGGAAGGCAAGTACTCGAGCTTTCTTAGATTGGAGCGAGGTGAATGGAAGCCGGCCGGCCGACTATTCTGGTAGCCGGTCGGTGGTGGGAGGAAAACCGGTTTTTGTTATATTAATCCGTTAGTCCCTAGTCGTTTTTCGTGTGGGCACCCGTTCCTGCCCTTAACTCTTGCCAGCCGGAGAGCCGGTTCTTCGAACTGCGACTTTTGGCAAGAGAAAGCTTGGGAGCCGACACACTACTTGTCTAACTGCGGGTAGGACTTCTAATATAACTCCAGGTGGCCAGTCCCCGGGCCGACTAGTCGAACCCGGTGCCGGACGGAAAAAAGTGAATGCAATGACAAGGCCATAAGCATGATACTTTTCATTTCATAGACAAAAGATGCCAGTCCTCGAGCTCTCCTCGGGGGGCCTATTGTCTCGAACTTAGTACAAAAGTTAGCGTGATACATACTGCATTTCAACTGTAAAACCTTCGGAGTAGGTTGACGTTCCATGGTCGTTCCGACTCCTTGCCGGCGTCGTCTCTCTTTCGTGCCTTCGGCTTCTGCGCGTCGATCAGGTAGTAGGAGTCGTTGCCTAAGGCTCTGCTGATGACGAAGGGGCCCTCCCAAGGGGCCAAGAGCTGGGGCTGGCCGGCTGTTTGCTGGATCAGCCGGAGCACAAGATCGCCCTCTTGGAAGGATCTTGGCTTAACCTTCCGGCTGTGGTAGCGGCGCAGGCCCTGCTGATAGATGGCGGACCGGCTGAGGGCTAACAGCCGACCTTCTTCCAGCAGGTCGACGCCGTCTTCTCGTGCTTCCTTGGCCTCGGCTTCCATGTACATGGTTACCCGAGGCAAGTCGAACTCGGTGTCAGTTGGGATGACCGCCTCGGCACCATATACGAGGAAGAAAGGAGTGAAGCCGGTTGACTTGTTTGGTGTAGTGCGCAGACTCCAGAGGACAGCCGGCAGCTCATCGAGCCAACAGCCGGCTGAACGCTCCAGTGGTACGATCAGTCGGGGCTTGATGCCGGAAAGGATGAGGCCGTTGGCTCGCTCGACCTGGCCGTTTGACTGCGGGTGGGCGACGGACGCAAGGTCCAACTGGATGCCTTGCGTCGCGCAGAAACGTGCCAAGGCTCCCTTGGCGAAATTCGTGCCATTGTCGGTGATGATGCTGTGTGGTACGCCGTACCGAGTTGTTATATCTGTGATAAATGTCACGGCAGTCGGCCCATTCAGCTTCTTGATCGGCTTTGCCTCAATCCATTTGGTGAATTTGTCCACGGCGACAAGCAGATGTGTCATGCCGCCGCGCGCCGTCTTGAATGGGCCCACCATGTCCAGTCCCCAAACGGCGAAGGGCCAAGTGAGGGGAATGGTCTTGAGTGCTGAAGCGGGCATGTGTTGCTTGGAGCTGAAGAGTTGGCACCCTTTGCTATGTTTAACTAACTTCTTGGCGTCATCCAAAGCAGTCGGCCAAAAGAAGCCATGGCGGAAGGCTTTGGCGATGAGTGATCTTGAGGCCGCATGGTGGCCGCATTCTCCTTGGTGGATGTCCCTGAGGATTGCAATGCCCTTCTCTTCCTCAACGCATCGCTAGAGGACTCCAGTGACACTGCGCTTGACGAGTTCTCTGTTGACGATTGTGTATGCTCCGGCTCAGTGTTGGACTTGTCTTGCCTCTACTTCGTCAGCCGGCAGATCTTGGTTTATTAGGAAGTTGAGGATGGATTGAGCCCATGACGGAGCTGCGACCTCTTCTATTGCCAGAACGGCTACTGCAACCAGGGCGGGTGGGCTGGGCGGTGAAATGCTGGAGTCGGCCGCCGCCTGTTGTGTTGGTGTAGTCTCCGGGCCGACTACCGTAGTCCCCGAGCCGGGTGAGGCAGTCCCCGGGTCGGGCGTAACTACGGAAGTCCCCGAGCCGCCTGCTGATACCCCCTGGCCGACTATCGAAGTCCCCGGGTCACCTGCTTGGTTCTTCGAGCCGGCTGCGTCAGGGTCAGACGGCATGAAGATGGAATCGGACTCTGGAGATGGCTTGATAGATGGCTTGAGGAGGCGTTGTAGAGAGACACCGGTTGGTATTGCTTGCCGAGTGGAGCCTATTCGAGCCAGGGCATCAGCTGGCTCGTTGTCGGCTCGTGGTACGTGGAGGAACTCGCATCCTTCAAAATACCCACAGATCTGCTGAACGAGGAAGCGGTAGCTTGCCATATTTGCGTCCTTGGCATCCCAGTCGCCGGATGATTGCTGGACCACCAAGTCCGAGTCGCCATAACATAGGATCCGGCGAATGCCGAGTTCTTTGGCAAGCCGGAGCCCGTGTATGAGCGCCTCGTACTCGGCCACGTTGTTGGAGGCGGCAAAGTGAATTTGCAGCGTGTATCTGAGATTGTCGCCTTTGGGAGAGGTGAGGATGACGCCGGCTCCCAAGCCGGTGTGCATCTTGGACCCATCGAAGTGCATGCGCCAATGAGTGGAGTCGGGAGCCGGCGGTAGGTACTAGGTCTCGGCCCAGTCGACGAGGAAGTCGGCCAATGCTTGGGACTTGATGGCGGTGCGAGGCTGGTAGAAGATCGTATAGGGGGCCAGCTCGATGGCCCATTTTACCACCCGGCCGGATGCATCCCGGCTGCCTATGATCTCGGCCAGCGGGGCGGTGCATAAAACCGTGATGGGATGCTCTTGGAAGTAGGGCTTCAGATTCTTGGCGGCGAAGTACATGCCGTAGCACATCTTCTGGTAGTGCGGGTAGTTCTGCTTCGAGGTAGACAACACCTCGCTCAAATAGTACACCGGCCTCTAGACCGGCTGGGCTCGGCCTTCTTCTGGGCGTTGGACTACGATGACGGTGCTGACCACCTGGCTGGTTGCGGCAATGTAGAGGAGCATGGGCTCTTTCTTAGTCGGCGCCGCCAGGACAGGCGGCGTGGCCAGCATCTTCTTCAGCTCGTGAAAAGCTTGATCGGCTTGGTCATTCCACTCGAAGTGGTTGGTCTTCTTCATGAGGCGGTAGAGGGGAAGAGCTTTCTCTCTGAGCCGGCTGATGAAGCGGTTCAGGGAGGCCAAGCATCCGGTAAACTTCTGGACGTCTCGAAGTTTGGTGGGAATCGCCATTCTCTCAATGGCCTTGATCTTTACTGGGTTGCATTCGATGCCGCGTTTGGAGACCAGGAAGCCTAGGAGCTGGCCGGCTGGCACTCCGAACACGCATTTGTCGGGGTTAAGCTTGATTTGGAACCGGCGTAGGTTCTCAAATGTTTCCTTGAGGTCTTCCAGCAAGGTGCCGTGCTTCTCTGTCTTCACTACAATGTCGTCTACGTAGACGTGGTCATTTCTGCCGAGTTGCTTGAGGAGGCACTTCTGCATGCAATGCTGAAAAGTGGCACCGGCATTTCTCAAGCCGAATGTCATAGTCAGGTAGCAGAAGGCTCCGAATGGCGTGATGAAGGCGGTCTTCAGGCGGTCTGCCGGACTTAACTTTATCTGGTGATACCCTGAGTAAGCATCCAAGAAACTCAACAGCTCGCATCCGGCCGTGGAGTCTATCACTTGGTCAATCCTTGGCAGGGCAAATGGATCTTTGGGGCAGGCCTTGTTGAGGCTCGTGTAGTCTATACACATGCACCACTTGTTGTTTTTCTTTAGCACGAGGACCAGGTTGGCGAGCCACTCTGGAAAGAGAACTTCCATAGTGAAGCCGGCTGCCAGAAGCTAGGCTATCTCCTCTCCCACAATCCAGCGTTTCTCCTCCGACAGTCGGCGGAGGGGTTGTTTGACTGGCTTTGCGTCTTCTTGGACGTGTAGTTTGTGCTCGGCGAATTCCTTCGGGACGCCCGGCATGTCCTTGGGGGACCATGCAAAGATGTCCCGATTCTCACGGAGGAAATCGGCGAGCTCGCCTTCCTATTTGCTATTTAGGTTTGCCCCGATGACGGCAAACCTCTCTGGGCGCTCGGCGTCAAGAGGTATCTTCTTCGTCTCCTTGGCCGGCTGGAAAGATCCTTGAGCATCATGCTCCTTGTGATCGGGGGACAAGGCCGACTGCTTGCCGGCCATGGCCACGACTCGGTCCAACATCTTCTTTTCTTCGGCAATCACAAGGGTCTCGGCCAGCCGACTGCTGGCTGCTGCGCACTCAGAGGACTTCTTGTAATCGCCGGCTATGGTGATGACGCCTTTGGTGCTCGGTATCTTCATCTTGAGGTATGCATAGTGGGGAACTGCCATGAACTTGGCCAAGGCAGGTCGGCCAAGCAATACATGGTAAGGGCTCTCCAGGTCCACCACTTCAAACCAGATCGCTTCCCGGCGGAAATGCTCCTTGTCCCCAAAAAGTACATCAATCTTGATCTTGCCAATGGGGGCGCAGGACAGGCCGGGTACGATGCCATGGAACACAGTCCGAGTAGGCATGAGTTGCTTCGTCTTGACATTCAGCTTCTCCATGGTGTCACGGTACAGGATGTTCATGCTGCTCCCGCCGTCTATCAGCACGCGGGAGAATCGGGCAGCGCGTCTATCCGTTGCAAGGGTGGCATCCAAAACCAATGCATAAGAGCCGGGAGACGGCATCACCTCTGGGTGGTCGGTCCGGCTCCAGCTGATAGGTTTTTCTGACCAGTGCATGTGCTCGGCGGGGTTGGCAGCAACCATGCTGACTTCTTGGTGCTCTCGGCATTTGCTGCGCCGGTCTTCAGGCTGACTTGTAAAGATGATATAGGCGGCATGCTCGTCGGGGAACTCATCGCGCACGGCTTCGACTGCGGGCCGAGTGGCCGGCGGCTGCGGAGCCGGAGGCGGCAGACCGGCAGGCGGAGGCGGCGCGAGCCCTTCGCCTTTAGAGATTCGGGTGAGCCAGTGGCACTTCCGGGTCGTGTGGTTGGACGGCTTCGCACCGCTGTGGAACTTGCAGGGGCGTCGAGAGTCTGCTCGTAGGAGAAGGCCGGCTGCCAAGCCGGCTTGCCGCCCCTCTGCTTCTTGGGTGCGGGCCGCGCTTCGGGCTGCTCGTCTTCGACTGTGGCTACCTGCCGACTGGTGGAGGGCGGCACCGGGCCCTTGCGCTTGTGGTCGTTCTGGTGTGGGCGTCGGCCGGAGTCCCCAGCCGGCATCTTGGGCACCGGGTTGAGTACCTTTCCGGACGCGGCTACCCGGAGTTCAGTCTTCATCGAGGAGTCGGCGGTGGTGTACTTGTCCGCTATGATCAGAAGCTCGTCGAGGGTAGTCGGCTCGTCGCAGAGGAGCTTGTGCTTGAGGAGGGTGCCTTCTCGGCACCCGGCAGTGAAGTATTCTATGGCTTGCACCTCGTGCACCCCTTCGCAAGAGTTGCGGAGCTCGGGCCAACGCGTGAGGTAGTCGCGAGTGGACTCAGCGGGGCCTTGTACGCACAAGGAGAGCTGTCTGGGCTTGGGAGCCCGCTTGTAGGTGCTGGTGAAGTTGCGGACGAAGGCTTCTGTGAAGTCTAGCCAGCTGTTGATGCTGTATGGCTTGAGGCTGTTGAGCCAGGTCCGCGCCGTGCCCTGCAGCATGAGGGGCACGTACTTCACGGCAACGCGCCTGTTGCCGTTGGCTATGCTAACCACCGTGGAGTAGTCGATCAACCAATCTTCCGGCTTCACGGAGCCATTGTACTTGGGCGTGTCTCTTGGGAGCAAGAACCCTTTGGGGAAAGGTTCATCGCGGATGCGGGGGCTGAAGCAAGGCGGGCCGACATCGTCTTCTTCTTCTAGCGCCAGGGATCGCGCCAGGCGGTCGATCCGATGGCGGGCGTCGTTCTCGCCGACTCCTTCGCGGCGACCTAGCCGGCCGCTGAGAGTCGGATGCGCAACAGGCGGCGGGGTGGGATATCTCTCTCCACGGGGCCGGGGCGGAGGCAGGTTGCCCCGCCACTCCACGGCCCGGGGGTGTCCTTCTGCGTCTCGCTCAATGGAGATTCGGGTTTAGCTTCGGCTGGCAGCCGGTTCTTTCTCGCGCCGCGCGCGGGTTTTACCCGTAGTCGGCGTCCGAGACGTTGTGCCGTGATCTCGGCGCGGGGGAGGGCTTTCCGCGCGGGCGTCGGCTTCGTGCCGCTGCGCGGCTGCATCGATCAGCTGCTGGATGCGTCGGGTCATGTGGGGGAGCTCTTCGGCCCCCAGTCCATCTAGCTCATCTACGGCCGCCTGGGCGGCGCGCAGGTTCTCGAGTGGAGTAGCGTAGACTGGGCGGTCGACTCCTAGCATATCGACGATGACAGCGCCGCTCTGTCTGACAACGCCGGCCCGGCTAGGCCCGCCTGGGGGCGGCGTGCCAAAGGCGGCGCGGTCGGCCTCGCGTCGGTGGGCCTCAGCGAGGCGTCTTATGGAAACCAACTTCTGGCCCTCCGCGAGGAGGGCGAGGCGGCGAGCTTCTAGTGCTTCAGCATCGGCATCGGCCGGGAGGGGGATGGAGAAGTCGTGGACCGCCGCGTGTGGGGCGTCGTGGGCGCTCTCGTCAGAAGCACCGCCGTGGCCGATGACCATCACCTCGGTGGTGACAGCGTCGCAGCCATCGGCCCGGGGAAGCGGGTCGTTGTAGATCGCGACGTTGGTGGGGAACGTGTCGAGCGAGGCCGTGTCGGAGTCGACAGGCATCGGATTGGTGGAGCCAACCGACTCCAAGTCCACGGCAGGCTCGCCGGAGACGTGGAGCTGGCCAAGGAGGTTGACAAGGTGGTCGGTGCCCGCATCGGGGGCGAGCTCGTCAGAGATGAGAGTCTTGTCAAGGAGATTGGCGAGGCTGCTCGCCGCACAGATGTTGGTGACGCCTTGTAGCATGTCGTGGCAAGCGCCATCGGGCGTGCCGGGCTGGCTATGCTCGCGGGGGAGAAAGAGGGTTCCCGTCCAGAACAGGTCTCCGGACGACGGTGCACCTAGCCCCAAGGTGGGCGCCAAATGTCGGGTGGTAGGTGCGACATATGCCAACGAGTGGCTTATCATTGTGGGAGCTAGTAAGACGTCGCCGGTGCCTGGAAACGGGATGAGGTGAAGACATGCACGCCGGCGAATCTTACCCAGCTTCGGGGCTCTCCGTGGAGATAACACCCCTACTGCTGCTCTGCGGGGTCTCCGCATGGTCACTAGATGAACAAGTAGCTACACGGTGCTCCTTGAGCTGTTGGCGAGAGGAGGAAGAAGGGCATGACTTGCTCTCTTCTCCTCCCTATGTGGTGTCTGACACTAGCAGGGATTTATCTCTCTTTGCATGGATGCCCCGGGGGGTTTATATAGGCCTACCCCCTGGGGGTACAATGGTAATCCGGCTGGGCGCGGGGCCCAGCCGTCTGTGTCTACGCTCTCCGGCTTCTATGCCGGCTGCCGGGGCCTGCCGGCTAGTGGGTCCCGCCGGCCGCCGGCTCCTTGGTCGACAGGCAGGCCCCACTGTCAGGGCCTTGTCGGCGGCTGGTTACTGTTGCTCAATCTTGGTGGCGAGGGCTTCACCGAAGTGGGCGTGGCTACAGTGCCGCTGCCCGGTGGGTGATCACTGTAGCCCCACCGCGTCTTGTCTCCTTAATGGGGCGTCTTCTTCGAGGGAGGTGGCAAGCCGGCTGTGGGGAGCCGGCTCTATCTTGGGCCGACTGGGGGAGGTCTGGCCACCTTCGAGTGTCTCTCTGCCCGAAGGGGCCCACCGCCCGTGGGCCGTACTGGTAACCCGTCGTGGATGACATCAGGGTCAACGTGGCAACAGTGCTGCGCCGGACGGGTCATGGCCACCCGTACAGCGCACTGTGCCAGGCGTGCTCCGGGATTCGGGGGTGGCAGGCTTCACTGTAGCCACGCCCCGTCACATCCCCGTTATGTGGATGCAGACTTTGAGGGTACGATCTTGACCGCTTTATGGGAGCCGGCTTCTTGGAGTCGGCCTTCTCGCGGCCGGCTTCTCGGAGCCGGCCCTCCCGCGGCTTCTCTTCATGAGGGCTGAAGTCGGGCCGCCTTTCAATAGCCGGCCTGGAGCCAGCCGGCAAGGGGAAGGCGGCCCTGCGTCTTGGATTCTTGAGGGCCAAATCGGCTCGTAATTTTTCCAGAAGGGCCAGGGGGAGCCGGCTAGGCTACCCATGGTTATTTACTCTGACACCGAGACACGTCTCTGGTCAATAACCAATAGCGGAACCTGGATGCTCATATTGGCTCCTACATATTCTACGAAGATCTTTATCGGTCAGACTGCATAACAACATACGTTGTTCCCTTTGTCGTCGGTATGTTACTTGCCCGAGATTCGATTGTCGGTATCTCAATACCTAGTTCAATTTTGTTACCGGCAAGTCTCTTTACTCATTCTGTAATACAACATCTTGCAACTAACTTATTAGTTGCATTGCTTGCAAGGCTTAAGTGATGTGCACTACCGAGAGGGCCCAGAGATACCTCTCCGACAATCGGAGCGACAAATCCTAATCTCGAAATACGCCAACCCAACATGTACCTTTGGAGAAACCTATAGAGCACCTTTATAATCACCCAGTTACGTTGTGACGTTTGGTAGCACACAAAGTGTTCCTCCGGTAAACGGGAGTTGCATAATCTCATAGTCATAGGAACATGTATAAGTCATGAAGAAAGCAATAGAAACATACTAAACGATCGGGTGCCAAGCTAATGGAATGGGTCATGTCAATCACATCATTCTCCTAATGATGTGATCCTGTTAATCAAATAACAACTCATGTCTATGGTTAGGAAACATAACCATCTTCGATTAACGAGCTAGTCAAGTAGAGGCATACTAGTGACACTTTGTTTGTCTATGTATTCACACAAGTATTATGTTTCCTGTTAATACAATTATAGCATGAATAATAAACATTTATCATGATATAAGGAAATAAATAATAACTTTATTATTGCCTCTAGGGCATATTTCCTTCATGTCCTCCGGTTTATATAGACACCGGGAGGATTTAGGGTAACACAAGGTCGGGTACAAAGAAAGGAATCTACATATTTGGTCACCAAGCTTGCCTTCCATGCCAAGGAGAGTCCCATCCAGACACATATGCGGTCTTCGGTCTTCGTATCTTCACAGCCCATCAGTCCGTCCCATGGCTAACAGGTCGGACGCCCGAGGACCCCTTAGTCCAGGACTCCCTCTGTCATGTATGCCGGGTCAACATTATCTTTGTAAAATTTCAACTCCTCCGTAGCACAAACCGATTAAGCATAAGCCGCATCTCCTTCCTCACATTCCAAAGCCACCTTGCGACTCCCATGCACTGTGATGGTGCCCTTATAACCCGGCATCTTAAGCTGCAAGTACACATAGAAAGGCCTCGCCATGAACTTAGCATAAGCCGGCCGCCCAAACAGAGCATGATAAGGGCTCTTGATCTTGACCACTTCGAATGTTAAGGTTTCGGACTTGGAATCATGCTCATCTCCAAAGGCAACTTCCAAAGATATCTTACCCACCGGGTAGGCTGACTTTCCCGGCACCACACCATGGAAGACAGTGTTTGACGGCTTAAGGTTCTTATCTGTCAGTCCCATGCAACAGAAGGTCTTATAATAAAGTATGTTAATGCTGCTACCTCCATCCATGAGCACCTTGGTAAACTTATAACCCCCAATTTGAGGCGCCACCACCAAAGCCAGATGAACCGGATTATCACCCCGGGGTGGATGATCCTCTCGACTCCACACAATAGGCTGCTCTGACCATCACAGATAATGTGGCACTGCCAGCTCAATCACGTTCACGACCCTCTTATGAAGCTTCTGGTCCCGCTTACATAAGCTAGTGGTGAAGACGTGATACTGTCCACTATTCAACTATTTTGGGTTGGTCTAATAACTGGACTGCTGCTGTTGACTCCCCTGATTACTCTGTTGATTGTAACCACCCTGGTTATCGTGACCTTGTGAAAGTGCTAGTTATCGACTAGAGGGGGGGTGAATAGGAGATTTTTATGAAAGTCTTCAAAACATGAAAGTTTTGAAGACAAATGATAGAAATGAACCTATTAACATGCAGCGGAAGGTAGACTACACTAGGCCAGACATAGTCAAGTATTCAATGAGGTGAAACCACGAAGACTATTAGCAGCTAGGTAGTATGGATCAGGATGGAAGATAGCATAAAGCCAATCAAAACAAGTAGTCACACAGTGAAGTCAAACAGATGATGCAAGTAGGCAATGACTTCACGAAGACAAATTGTAAGCAAAGAGAAGGAAGAGATAGAACCAGTTGCTTGCTGAAGACAAAGGATTTGTTGGACCAGTTCCATTTGCTGTGACAATTGTACATCTGGTTAGGGAGGTTGAGATTCAACTCAGAAGACTGTGTCTTCACCTTACTCCCCTTGAGCTCAGGACACCCAGTCCTCGCCCAATCACTCGGGTAAGTCTTCAAGGTAGTCTTCCAAACCTTCAGAGACTTCGTTCACTAGCGATCCACAATGACTCTTGGATGCTCAGAACGGGACGCCTAACCGGCTGGAGGATTCACAATCCTCAAGTGTAACAAGTCTTCAGATCACACAGACAGAAAGACTTCAGTGATGCCTAACACTCTTTGGCTCTGGGTGTTTAGAGTTTTGTCCTCGCAAGGATTTCTCTCTCAAAGGCATCGAGGTGGGTTGCTCTCAAACGACAAAAGTCGTGCACTAACTCTGAGTAGCCACCAATTTATGGTGTAGGGGGTGGGCTATTTATAGCCACTAGGCAACCTGACCTGATTTGTCCAAAATTACCCTGGGTCACTAAGGAACTGACACATGTTCCAACGATCAGATTTCAAACACACGCGACAGCTTGACTTGGGCTACAAGTAAAGCTGACTCATCCAGCTCTGGATAAGATTTGCTCTCATTGTCTTCGCTCAAAGACTTAGGATTTGGTTTAGTCACTCTGACTTTGTTCACTTGGACCCCACTTAATAGTGCGGTGGTTCCTATGACTCAATAAGGAAGAAAATCAAACTACGAAACAACTATGTTTTCGCACTCCAAAGACTTCATGCGATGTCTTCTCATGTCATAGTCTTCAATGTGAATATCTTCACACATTTTTAGGGGTCATCTCCGGTAGGTAAACCGAATCAATGAGGGACTACTACCTCTGTTATCCTGCAATTCTCACAAACACATTATTCCCTCAACCAGGTTTGTCGTCAATACTCCAAAACCAACTAGGGGTGGCACTAGATGCACTTACAATCTCCCCCTTTTTGGTGATTGATGACAAAGTGGTTGAAGTTTTCAACGAGGATAAAAGTATGTGAAATTGTAAAGGATTAAGGTATTGTCTTCATAAGTAGCAAAAGGCTCCCCCTGAAGATGTGCATATGATAATGACATGCATAATGAAAAATGGACGTCTGCAAAATGACTTCATGCGGAATTTATCATCGCATCACATAGTTGACAGAAAAGGTAGCAAACGACCATCAATTTTAAGTGTTACAACTCAAAGAACCAAATGTATCAAAAGCGAGAGTTGTAAGCACTTGGCAAATGTAGCAAAAGTATAGTAACCACCCATATGGACCCGCTTGAAGACTATCAACTCACATGCTTCTCCCCCTTTTGTCAGTAATGACCAAAAAGGTTTGAAGACATAGAGTTTTCTACTTGTTCCCATGAGGAGTAGGCGAAGCAGCAGGGTCGTCGTTGAGGTTTGGTGGTGCAGAAGAACTTGAAGTAGTGTCGATACGCGCCGAAGTTGGAGGTGGTGAAGTAGCATCATCTTGGTCTTCAATGACTCTGGCATTGACAGTTGCCGCTGAGGATGAGTAGTCAGAGTCTTTGAGTGAGGGAGTACGACGCAAGTGAGCATTCCTTGGAGGAGTTGATTCAAACTTGAATCTCTCCGTGAAGCCATCGTCTTGAAGATCGTTTTCAGCACTGAGCAATGTCAAGCTCTTCCACGACCTCCGACAGGTCTCATGAGTGACAAAGGCATTCTTGGTGGCAAGGTTGCGAATGCAATTGACATCCACCAAGAGGCTTTGCATTTGACGCTTGAGCCAGTCGTGATGCTTATCATATTTTTGATGCAAGGCGACGAGAAGCTCTCGGTCATTGAGAAAACGAGATCGCTTCCGAGGCCTTTGAGCAATAGTTCTTTCAGTGGCTTCAGTATGGGCACGGTGAGGTGCACGAGTATTTCCAGCCAAGGGATAAACATGAGTGATGGCCTGAACTCTTTCAATGGGCTGGGTGAAGCTTTGACGATCGACATTGTAAAGATGAATTGGCTCCTTGGCAGGTTCTGGGTATATGGCTTCGACAGACAGATCAACCTCTGGCAAGAATATGAGATGATTGCGCGCAGACGGCTGATAGTTGATAGCAGAGTGAAGCTTGATGAGGCGCATTACCCATGGAGCATAAAACTTCAGACCAAAGAGATCAGAGCCAGATGTAGCCAATTGTCTGATGAAGAAGTCTTGAGCATTGAAGCTGATGCCGTTGAAGATATAGAAAACCAATGTCTTCATTCCTCCTTCAAGCTTTGCTGCAGAAGAATGTCCTTTTACAGGCCAGAGAGTTCGCCTGATAATATGATAAATAGTGAAGCTGACAACCTAGTTCATAGTGTTCACCAGGAGTGGGCAGGGCATTAAGCTCAATGATGTCTTGGGCTTTGGCTTCATGGTGTACATCGCCTGTCATCCACTCAAGTCTTCGGATCCCTGTTGTAGCCGTGAATGTGGAGAGTTGCATAGAATTGCAGCAGAAGCTCTTCATTCCAATGCTCTTTATCGGTCACAAACTGTAGAAGGCCAGCATCTCTGAAGCAGTCAAGGGCCTCTTCTAGGCAGGGCAGGCCAGCCATGGCTTCGCAGTCTAGACGCATATGAGGAAAAATGCACCCCTGATTGTATAGTATGCAGGAATAGTAACTGCGCTGCTGATAACTCCAGAACCTATCAGATGATATTCTTGGCTTGGAATATGGGTTCTTGGCGCTATCAAAGAAGGTGTTGTGTGCTATGAAGCCATTCACATTAAATGATCCTGGTGAAGTTGCAGTACCTGGAAACCTTGGCAGCCTTGGCTTCGGCTTCTGGACCTGAGGCCTGTGCTCTACATGATAGTCAAATTGCGGACCGGCAGCAGGTGGAGAAACCAGAATGGGCCAGTGGATGGTGGTAAGTTGACCTTGATAGAATGCTTGCTCAATGGTGTGTGGCCTGCGAGGTGGTACAAGAGCAGAGGCATTGTCTTCGAGCTGCGGATTTGCTTCAGGTGCAGCATTGGCTTCAGGTGCATTCACTTCTGGCACCACATTAGCTTCAGGCGCCACATTAGCTTCGTCCATGACAATGTCACTGGCTTCAGTATTGGTGTTAGTGGCCGCCTCAGAGTTTTCAACCTCCACTCGAGTAGCTGGAGGGTCGGACACGTTCTCCTCGAGAACAACTTCAGGGTTGGACGGGGGTGTAGCAACACGTTCTTCTTCTCTTGGTTCTTCTTGTTCATCGGCTGATGCAGCCGGAATGTGTTCAACAGCTTTTGCTTCGGACTCAGAGACGTTCACAGTTAGAATGGCGTCAGGGAACACTTATCGTGCCACTGAGTTATGTTGCCCTTCTCCTTCTGGAACGCTCGACAGAGTGACTTGTGGCCTTGGTCCTTTGCGAAGCCTACGGAGTGCGGGCGACGCCTTTGGAGAGGGAGTCGAATGGACCACAAAGTCATCATCTTCAGGCACCTGAGTGGTGGCTTGAGGTGGGGGAGTACTTGGTGATTCTTGACGGGGGGAGACTTGAGGGTGATCAGCCCATGAATCATCTTGAGCAATTGGCGTCAAAGGACGACCAATGCTGATGAGTTTGCTGTTCATTAGAACAGGCGATTATACCATGTTGTGCTTGATCTGAGGAAGGACTTCATCATCTTCTACATTGTCTTGGGGACCAATGTCTTCAGCTGCGGTGGGGTCAACAGTTGGATCTTCTTCAGCTTCAGGAGCCTCTGTGGTAGCAGGCTCATGAACTATCAACTGACGCTCATAGTGTTCAGACGCAGGGCGAGCAACTGAGATTGGCTCAACGACAAGGGGCTCTGTGGGAGTAGCCCGATCTTTCTTCTTGGTTTTTCTTTTCTTGGTCGGTGGAGCGTCGTCAGTGGTGTTCTTGGTATTTGCGCTTTCAAGCTTCGGCTTCAGCTGCCCTTGTCTTCTTCAGTTCTGAAGCAGCTGTGGGGACCTTAGGCGTCGAGCCTCTCATGCTGGCGGGGAAGACAATGCGAGGTTCTTCTTGCCTTGATGCTTCAACTTGGGCCACAACAGGCTTCTTCTTCTTCTTGGCAGCCATTCTGGGTTCGATGCCAGGACACCCCAGAGCCTTGCACTTTTCTGCTTCATTATGAGCTTGAACACTTTTCTCTGCAAAATACTTCATTCTCTCTCTTGAACCTTTTGCTTCCTGGCGTTTCTGGTGAAACTGCTCCTTGAGCTCATGCAGCGTCTGCTTGAAGCTTTGAACATCAGCCATGCTGAGGTTAGCCATATTCTTCTTGAACTAAGCCTTCTCACAATCAATCGTGTTCTTTAGTTCAACAATCTTCTGAGCCAGAGCCAGCTCAGTAGCAATGGCACTGTGGAAACAGACACTGATGCCAATTGGAAGCTCAAGGTCATCAAGGTTGATGCTGGGGTTTTCAAACCATTCATCAGTGAAGTTATTCAGGATATCCACATCAAACAGGGATAGATTATTGAAGATCTCTGCCTCTTCCTTGCTCTTTATCAGCAGCTCAAGAGCATCATCACCAAGATTGTCATCACTTGACAGATCAATGGCTTCATTCTCGTTCCTCAGAACGGCAGCTGGGGTCAGTGCTTGACCAGAAATTTGAATGGGCTTCTTCTTCTTCTCAGTCTTGGAGATGCGAGAGAGATCTTCAGACTGCACACTAGCTTCAGGAGGTGCAGTGGCCAGAGGCTTCGCACGCGAAGCTTTGGGTGCATAGGAGGGCTTTGAAGCCTTTGGTTTCTTCTGCTTCTGTGGCTTGGGAGGAGCAGGCGCTTCATCAAAATCAGCGTCATCTGCAGAGTGCTCCACGGCGGCCCCCTGAATAGCATGTGAGTGAGGAGACCGTCGAGGTTGTAGAAAGGCCCGATGATATTGGGTTCGGCATCACGAGTGACATCGGCACGAGGAGCAGATGGACCTGGGTTGAAGTCTAGACCAAGGTCCTTGTTCTTCTTTGCAGACTCTTTGGCAAACTAGAAGTTGCGCTTAAAGAGATTGTCTTCACGACACCATAGCAGACTGGATGGGTCGGCATTAGCAGGTTGAGGTCCACGGACCATGCAAGGGTAGAAGCCTTGAGCAATCGCTTCGGACTTGGACTTGGGCTGAAGACCTTTGTATATAATATCTCCCAGGGGCTCTTGATGGCATTCTTTTCAGCATATTGGTCAGTGACAAATTTGTACTTGAACTATTCCTCTGCCCAATGTCTTCGAATCCATTGGATTCGGTCCTTGAGTTCCCCATAGGTCTCTTCAGGATCTGACTTGTATAGCTCATAGAGATCTGGTGGCAGGTCCTTAGTTGTGTTCCCACGGCACTGTCTGCCGCCCTTCCTGACTGATTTCTCTGTTGCCATGAAGTTTAGACTGAATAGCTTCAGAACATGCAAAGGCTTCCGTCTGTTGGTCAGACATGAACTGGCTTCAGGAGAATTGATGTGACACTGTAAGAACTCTGCAAATGAATGCAGACTATGAGAACCAAGGGATTCTCCCACGGACATGTACCTGTGACAACATTAGAGATGCGAGGGAAGGGGAAGAGGTCATATGCATTCTCAGAAGATTTTGAAGATAAATCAGTTTAGAAGACATTGACCTCATATCGCGAGGAAATTCACTTATATGATGAGAGTTGGTTCCAGATTTGTACGAATCCAAGAATAAGTACAAGTGAGGAATCTAACTGTGTGTGAAGCATAAGTGAATATACTAGGCATGTTATGAGATGCAGAGCGGGATAGATCCAATTTGTAGGGACATAAACCACTTGTGGTTGAAAAGGATGAATCTATCGGATCAGAAGGACAGTAAAAAGGAGGTTTTATTTACCACACAAGAACTGCTAGATGGAGTAGAAGATGAGGCCGAGCAGTTCGATCTTCCGTGCCCTAACTAGGCGACGAAGGACACTTACGGCGGCGGCGGAGAAGACGATGTCTGCGGCCGGCGTGAGGACGGTGTCGGTGAGGTCGCGGCAACTAAGCGCTTTGTAGCCGGCGTCATTGAGAGCTAGTGGTGGCTCTAGGGTTTGTGCGAGAAGGAGAGGTGGAAGAAGAGATAATGATTGGGGTGTGGTGTGTATTTATAAGGATAGGGACGACACATCGTTATTACGCAGGTGCCCCTAGCGGTTCACATCTGAGGTACATGTGGCATGCATGCAACACCTTGGAAGTTGTTCAATGTTCCCACGCATGCATGGATTGTCGGGTGGTCGTTCCCGCTTCTCCGGGTTTCGGCCACAAAGGATTGAGCATTTAAAACAGATTTAATGTTTGTCTCTGTATCTTCTGCTGACAGGACGTAGAGAAGACATTCGACAGTTTCAATAGAATGCATATGATTTGGATAGATAGATTTGAGAAGGGAGCATAGAGAGGTTAGGGTCCGATCACATTCCGTTAGTTCAAAAGATTCAAACGAGAATACATAGCTATAAGTGAATGATGTAAAGGACAGAACGCTAATATCAGAATAAGACCAAATCAATATTGTGAAGATAAACATGAAGTCATGTCAATATTGAACACAAACCAAATGTGAAGAGTTTGCAAATGTAACGCCAACAGAAAATACTCCAAATAAAAGTTTGGTGGTGGCGTTACCCACCGTATAGGAAGTATTAGACCCAGACACAGCGTACAATTATCGTGGCGCTCTGGAGTCAAATCCCGCATTAATGTATTCACACTTAGTGTAAGTCTTCATTAATTGAAGATATACGTTACTTCGTGTGTTGCACATCTAAGTCATCAACATGCATAAGTGTTAGGATGTGTGCATAATCACAGGACATTTGAGGATTCCAAGATATTTAGCTCACACCGCAACTTGCAAAACCTTTTCTCATCCAAGGGCTTTGTGAAGATATCTTCCAGTTGCTCTTAAGTGTTGACGTGAATGATATCAATATCTTCCTTCATGACATGATCTCTGAGAAAGTGATGACGAATTTCAATGTGCTTTGTCTTCGAGTGCTGAACTGGGTTGTTGGCAATCTTGATGGCGCTTTCGTTGTCGC